>NW_008665181.1:0-10774 GCF_000695815.1 Acanthisitta chloris | reverse complement strand
GTTGCTGAACACTTTTTGATAAAGTATTCACTGTCTCATTTTTGAGGGTCGCCATCAGTAGATGAATCATTAACCAGTAAATACCTATCTCCTATCCAAGATCTAAACCACAATGCTTTTAAGTAGAACCAAATAAAATATGAAGGTTCAGGTAAAAGCTTTTAGAAGATACAGTAGCATAACTTTTTTAATAAAAGTCCTTTGTGGGAAAGAGCTTGCATCTATTTTTGTGTGTGTGTGTTTTTAAATAAATTATAATGTAATTAAAATTTTCTTATGGTATCCAGATTGTTCTTGGCTTTGTCTTCCATCTCAAGGGCACATTTTTGAAAAGGATTTTCAATGAACCTTGTATTTGGATTCTGAGAGTGGTTTCTCAGCAAATTCAGCATTCTGCCAGTATATATCACTTCTCTAAACTGAGAACTAGGATTTTCAGCATACATGTTAACAGTACCCCTGGAAGGAATTTCTACCTAACTAATAATGTGTTACTGCTGGCACAGGTCACAGAGTTATTGTTGCAAAGTCATGTACCTTGAAAAAAGTACTTTTCTACTTTGTAGCATTTACACTCCCTGACCTTTATGAAGATATATCTCAGCACAGCATATGTCAGTTTTATTCTGGAACCACTTTCATAGTTTCTGTCTTGGACCAGCCTGCAGAAGCATCACTGGTTCACTTTATGCACTTAATTTCAAAACATTTAGGAGTTTACTACTTATTAAACTTATTCTACCTGTTTTAATTGAATTTTTGACATATGGGCACAAGCAGTCCTGGCCCAGATCTTTAGAGCTGAACTCTGATAATTTTGGTTCTGAATTCAATGTGTTCTGCAAATGGTCCTGAATTTCTATGGGTTAGTTTAGACAAAATGGTGTATGTGAACATGGAGAGATGTTTTTCATACTGGCTTTATCCTGCAGCATCCTCATGAAGAGAATATCTGTTGTTCAGAAGGAAGAAACTCCACAATACTTTGCCTTTTTTTTTTTTTCTCACAAAGTGTCCAAACACCTAAAGATAAACAAATCTCCAGAGATGATTCAGTGATTTTTGACTTTTAGGATTTTAATCCCTTTTCTGATGTCAGGATACCCTCATCTACAAAAACACAGATCTGTTTCCATAGAGGTGACCCACGTGGGCACTTCATACGTATCTTTCTGTGTCTGCACACGTTCAAACATGTAAACTCTTCTGTAAGAAACCAATTCCAAAATCAGCTGTGCAGACAAAACAGATTTATGTGGTGTTAGTGGAATGAATCAAAACAACAAGAGATTGGAAAGGGACTGCAAAATTTCTAATAGTTCTGAAAAATGAGACTTGCAATTTACCTTCCTTCTGTGTGAGAGCAAGAAAGTTACAGCTTTTCCTGGCCAAAGCTATAAGCAGTTCAACAAAAGTATCAGTAAAAGCTGAGGCTGTTTTTATCAAATTATGATGTGTAAAGTTCAGGCAATTCAGTCTTGTGATGGAAAAATCAATCTGAAGTTTGAACAACCTTCTAATAATATTTGTTCAGTAAGTCATTCTGCTGATAGCAAACAATCAAAGTCAGACTCCTCAGTCTGAATATTTCCCATAGGGAATGTCTACTAAAATAAAATGCCTGCTCTATTAGCTAACTACATGCTATGAGCTAGCTATACTTCTGCAAAGATATCGTTTGTGTGCAACTTTAATAAATAAAAATTCATGAGTATTTTGATCTGTTGTGCATTTATTGTACGTGCTACAATTAATTTGAGTAATATATGATACAGTGATATGACATAGTGAAAGGAGTGGTTCTAAACATAGAAAATTCTTTCTCCAAAGCCTCCCATCTTTCCCTGTATATGTATTTCAGAGATGTCACAGATATTGTCTTGTCTAATTTCTGGTAGTTTTGCTTATGGTACTGTGGAGAATCATTTTCTGTATGTAGTCTCTGATAATGATGATGCCCTGCATTGCTGAATCTGGCAGGACTTCTGCTGCTAACAGTTTGTACTCCATCCTGACCAATTGTTCATAGATAACATATGTAATTACTAATATGGGTAGCATAAAATATAAAAGAGATCATCTTAAAGTACCAAGTACATTTTTTTTCATGTTTCTTATGCTTCTGAATTAATGGTGTATCAATGTTTTGGGATTCCCTGAAAAATATCTTTAAGTTTAAAGTGTGCTTTTAAGACTTGTTTGCAATCTAAAGTTGTGCTTAAGAAGAGTAGACAAGAAATTAATGTGGCAGCCTCACCACTCAGTCCTGAATAAGCCCTGTTTTCTTGCTTGAGATTTGCTAGTGATTTTTCTGCTATTTTGTTGCTGAGCCTCTTCTGAGAAAACTGCCACTGCTCCGTGACCGACTTTATCTTGAAGAACCAGAAGGCATCCAGGGGACAATGTTTATGTGGGCTCTGCACTACATGTCCCCATTCTGTCTGGATGCCTCAGCAGAGAATTCTGCTTCATTTGTCAGGATCCAGTGATCTAGTTCATTTCTCTCCCTTTCCATCTCACAATGCATGGAAATGGGTATAAAGAATAAAAATTTACCCAACCTGAGAATCCATCTCAATGCTTTTCAGAGAAAGCCTGTAATCAGGTTTTCATGTCCTTCCTGAGACTGATATGCACCCCATTTTCTACAGCTGCTTCTCTGCTCTCTTACTTTTGTGATTATGAAATAAACAAAGGGCTTATTGATGTGCCTTTTTGCCTTTAGAACAACAGGACATTAAGAGGTGGTATTAGCACCATTTTTTTGGAGGACAGGAAGAAGAAAAGAAACTGTTTCTTGACTTCAACTGGAACTGATCTACTACCTTTGTTAGGTAGAGTTATTCTTCCTGTCTTCCTTTAATTATCAGGAACGGATTACAGAATCACTGTAATTAAAAGAGGAAAAAAGAAGCAAAAAAGAACATCTGTTTTCAGATCTTAACTGGTCTAGTAAAGGATTCAGGATCCCAAATTGCAGAAAACCAAACACATTAGTTACTCTATTCAATAACTATTACTTTCAAAAGCAAATATATACAATATAATTTTATCAGAAGAAATACTTTACTGACAAGATTGGAGATATTTGTCAGTTTTACTTTCAGTTAAAACAAGTAATGAAAAAATGTTTATCCTTTGGAAAATTCTATATTGATTTGTAAGTTTATTGGGAATGTACATGCAAAAAGCATGAATCATTTTGCCTATTAATAATAATTAAAAGAAAGTCCTTAGTAAACATAATTATCAGTAAGCCAGGTGCAGAAAGCAATTTCAAATTTTGCTGTCATGAAATAATAATTCTAGTAGCTTCCAGAATGGAGATTTAAAACTGCTCTATGAACTTTTGTTTTCTTAAAGAGTGCTAATTAAACCATTTAATATATTGCTACAATTTATCAATGAGGAACAATAATTAATTGCTTTTCCTGTGTTATGGCCTTTGTAGTGGTAGCTTTTTTTTTGCTTTAAAATATTTTTCACATTGTGAATAAACCCAAATGATTATAAATGATAAAGCTAGTCAGTTACTTTATGCAGATGGTTTTGTGAAGTTGTAAACCCCCCAAAATAGGGCCAGGAGTAAGTATCTTTTGAGAAATTCACATTTCTATTTTTATTAGAGTTAGGTGATAGCGTGTAATTTTGTGGCTTGTGTTGTATCTAAGAGCAATTATAGAAGACCCATAAACAGAGCCTCACAAGGAGGCTCAAATTGGGTTTTTTTGAAATGTCTAAAGTTATGAGACAGGAACTGATAATTCATTATATTTTAATCTTCATTTCAGACACTTGATATATACTGTAACACCAGAATTAGACCCAAATCACAAAGAAATTAACTTCTCTTGAGATCAATTTCTACCAGTGGAGAGAAATGGATCCCAACCTATGTGGCAACAACTGAAGGGGAATGAAAAATTTTGAAAAAATCATTATACTCACATAATCGCCGCAATACATTTTGATACAAGTTGTCAGGTTCTGTTGAAAAGAAAATAATAGCTTTCGTAGGGTAAAAGTAACAGTTTAGTGAACTCAATTGTTATAGCTAAGTCTTATTCTCTTTTGGAGAATTGAGAGAAACCATCCAATCAAACTGGTACCAGGTACATTAGGCTCCCAGGTAACAATGAAGCCGAACACTTTTTGGTACTGTATGTCCTTGGGTTTTATAGATTCACTGTGTACTTAGTCATTAATCATGCATTGAATGGGTGTGATTATAAGGTAAGTAAACAGAGTCATTAGCACGACACTCTCTGTTCTGCTGTGTTGATTTTACGAATCAGAATTCAGCTAGTCACAGAGTGAAATGTTACAGAAAGTGCTTGTGTTAATGATTTACTTTCTGGGTTGGATCTGCTCTATTTCTTTTTCTTCCTTGTGCTGAAATTGCTCAGCTCATCACTTGTTCAATAACTATTTGTAGCTGTTGTGCAAAGGAAGATACTTTCTAGACCTTATGCATTACCCGGAGTAATCAGGTGGGCCTCAGTGGCACTATGTAGATGAGGGTCTTTTCACACAAGTTAAAATTTGCAAAATCTTGTGAAGAGCTGATGAAAAGTCCTGTAGCATTGCTTTATTCAAGGACCTATACAGAATCCAAACTATCCAACTGATAGCAAACACACATTTTTCATGGCTAATAACCTGTATTTTTCTGTTCATGATAACTATAATTGGAAGAAACCATTGATAAGATACAAAGTTTTCTCAGAAAAAAAAATAAAAGAAAAAAAAGGATGGAGAATCATTCTCTATATCCTCTAGTACAACCTGAATGGAAAGCATAAGCTACCTGATCAGGTATCAGAGGTAATGTTTCTCCAATAGCTAGACAGTAATAGTAGCTCAAAATCTGAATTAAGTTACTGAAATTTTCTTGGGTTTCCTAATGTATACATCACAGGATTTGGAGCACTTATTAAAAGCTGCTTTTAGTTTTTCTTACAATTTATGAAGACTTTGAAAAGAGTAAAAAAAATGCTTTATTTTGTAGCCTTAATATCTTGTCAGCTCTTCTAATCATTTAAAGCTATCTCTGGGCTTCTAGGAACTCAGCAGTATTGATTTAAGTATAAGCTTTAGCATGTCAGCCTGCATTATGTGCAAGGGCTACATATGCATCCTTAGAAGTAGTTGGAAGAGTTTCACAGAGAAACATATAAGTGTGAAATATGAGCTTCACACTGGCACATCTCTACTTTCTCTTTTTTCATTAGGACTGTGATGGGTATTCTTCTATATTGTAATTGTACCAAGTACTTACTGTAATCTCTATAAATCAAGTGCTCTTTAAGGATGGCTGGGGAATATACTCCCACTGTATAGCTAAGAAAAATGATCTGTAAAGAATCTGGTCTGTCTGCTTGTAGGATGACACACGTGGGATGCTGAAGGGCGTACCTAGAGTAGGACCTAGTCTTCTGATGGTACATGTTTTAAAGCAATGAGATCATTTTAAGCCTCTCTGTTTTTTACAGATTCTAATTATATATGCATTTCCTTTCTGTGATTAAAATGTAGTACAGTTAATCTTCAGTACAACAGAATATGGATTAAATTTTCAGGGTTATGTTAATGTTTTAGTCTACTTGTGTCAAAACCTTCAGTGGTCAGGAACCATAGGGTGTAAATAAGCAGTCAAAACCTGTGGTTCTATGAAATGTTAATACCAGACATATAATGTGAAGAAAGCTCTTAGCTGATCACTCAACGAGATTCTGTTTTTATTGAAACGTTCTTAGAAAAGCTGTGGGAGAGTCTAGAGAAAATGGGAGAGAAAGGTTTCAACCTCCTTTTCCCTGTGAATGTCATTTGGTTGTCCTTTACTGCCATCTCCCCTTCAAGGCAAGAGGCAGGGCTTTCCAACAAGGAAATGAATAACATATTTGCCCACATAATGCTCAGCAAAATGGATCCATTGTTTGTGTACCAAATTGAACCTAATCTCACTTTCACATTTTCTTCAAGACTCAGTAGGTCAGAGGTGTGATTCATTTCTAGGGGAGGAGCTTATCCTGTCTTTTAAGGGAAAACCGAAGCAGTTGTGTTGAAAGGGATTTTGGCAATGTCACTTTTGAAAAAAAATTGGGGTACTTGGAGACACTGCAAAAGAGAATAGCAATAATTACTTATGCAGAAAGACAGGCAACACTCTATTTCTTTACACTAAAGAACAGTGAAGGAGACCTTCACAGGTGAAGGAAATAAAAGATGTTGCAAGGGAAAGGGAAAAAAATAATTTGTCTTCCTGTTCACAGTGAACTGGATATATTAAAGCCCATTTTTCTGTTTCACCTCTATTTAACCTTTGCAATTCTCACAGAGTTATAGGGCGAGATTTTCATTACTGTTCTGGGCACTTGATTGCTTTCCTTCCTTTGTTTCTTGCTAAAATGTTTCCTGTTTCCGTTCCTTCTTAATTTTCACCTCTCTCACATTGTTACCTGTTCTTTTTGGAGACTCTTGATTCTTTTCTGTCAGGGTCAATTCCTCTTCTTCATGTCCTCACAAACAAGGTTCTTCCTTAAACTTCCCCTGTCCTACTCATTGATGTACTTAGGGTAGACATTGCGACTCATAATTTTCATGTTATTCTAATAGAAACTGTGTGTAAAAATAACGAGACATAATTAACTTCTTATTAGAGACCCATATACTCATAAAACCAAAGATTTAATAAAAGTGAGAAGTAAAAATAATTAAATGTGAAATTATTCTATTTGTTTTTCCTGATAATAGCTTGTAGTGTTTCAGTTGCACATAAATTAAAAACTTAATTCACTTTATCAGGTATTGCTATGGAGCCTCATCAAGTAATTGAAATGTGGACACTAGCAAACACATTTTGCTGTTTTGTCCAGTATTTCTGCAGTGACAAGCAGTAATGTGTTAAAAGCATGGGACTTTGTGCTGCTGAGCATGCAGTTTGTGATGGAAAGAAAATCTGAATATAACCAGAGATGGTGGAAGTTTTAGCCCTCACCATAGCAGAGAACGTATGAGCACATGACAGAGGTCAGAAAGTGATGGAAACATAATCTCTATCTCTGGTCTAATACTAACAGTCTTGGGAATTTGAAAAAATGTGGCAATGGGAGTTTCACTGATTGTGGGAGCTTACAGTCATGTAGAATCTTACTCACCATGATTAAATGAAGCATTTGGTGGCATATACCTTAGTGCAATGAATCACTGTAGGACCTATGACTCAAATTTAACTTTTGCAACTCCCAAGCCTGTATTTATATTAAAAAAGGAATTGGGTGCTTATCTACCTATCAGTTCCGCCTAGGGTTGCCAGGGCCAGGTTCTGCCCTCTTTCTGAGAAAAGCTCTGAGCATGACATGTGTGTGCAGGAGGCAGTTCAAGATATTGTGAGGGCTGTGGAGCTGGTAATCTGTGCCTTGGAAGGTTGATTGCCAGCTTCCATTTGGGACATAGGCATTGACAGAAGGCTGACCACATGAAGCAATGTAGGCTATTAAAGAAGAGAATAGGGTTTGAACAAGAGAATGGGTAATGAAAGGTAGTAGTGGGCATAGTTTTCTAAAAACAACAGAAGTACTATCACTTAGTGAGTGTAGAGTTCTGTTTTCACCACTGTGTCAATATAATTTAGAATCACAGTTTCTGGTGGTTCATCAGTGGAAGAAACTGAATACAAATCTTGTGCCTACAGAGGCATCTGAGAGGATCTAGGTGACTTCTCTTGGGACAAGCAGAGTTTTTCTAACAAAGAACAATCTTTCAGCATATCAAAAGCACTGATCCCTGATTTAAGAGCAAGTACTAAAATTAATGAAAAAAGAATAAAGAAATGTCACTCATACACAAAGCAATTTGTTTCTGTGAGAAGCAGTTAAAGACTTTTAGATTGTGATGAGAGGATTGGCAGGTTCTGGCAGTCTGTGTGCATCAGATTGCAGTTCTAGTAGTTTCCTCTCTAGCTCTACTGCCTCACAAAAAACCCCATCACGTTTGACTCCTCAAATATTTTCTTTATGTCTAATCCTCTTAAATGTGCAAGCTACTTTTAAACTACTGTTAGGCAAGGGATGGTGAACAGTTGTCATTGCATATGTACAGTTGTCACTGCATTTGCAATTTAGAGTGTTGTCTGGATGGAGATTTGTTTTTAATGAGATGAATATAAAAATCTCTTTTATGACCAAGCCTGACAGAGTTGGAGAAGTGTCTGAACAGTGCTGTCAGGCACATGCAGTGATTCTCAGGGCCAAGAATTGGACTCAATGATCCTCACCGGTCCCTTCCAACTTTGAATGTTCTGTGTCTTTGTGATTCTGTGATTTTTAATCTTACACTGTAGACTCTTTCTGCCACTGTAGTTGCATTCATTTACAACCTTTGAATATCTCTTCCATGTTTAACCTATTTAGGTTGTGTTTAAAACTATACATGCCACTGGTTTCCTAGGGTTCTGATCACTTGGTTTGAGGAACCGCTTGGAGCATGATATTCTCAACAAGAAGTCTTGGTCTCTTCCCATAGAAGAATATATAGATTTTATATATTATTTATAGATACTGCTTAGATGTGTTTTCTTAATTTCATTCTGTGTTCTCCAATAAAGATCTTGTTTTATGGTACAGTGCTAGTGTTTGTGGGTAACTTGTGTGTTTTAAGGGTGTGAAAACTGTTTCTACAAAATTTCATTTAGGAATGCAAGCAGTTGATGTGAATTCATTTTGAGGAAGATTTCTCACTCTTTGGACCTCACTACTGCTGACAAGTTTACATGTACTTCTAAAATTCTTACAACTGTTTTACTGAACCTTGAGGAAGTATTAAAGCAAACATCTGTATTCATGTGGTAATTTTAACACTTGTGATAATGAAGCACTCAACATTTACATTCTCAAAGCTTGGTAACTAAATGAAAGATAAATGTGTGTTTCCAGCCAAGAAAAACTTTTCCTTAAAAACTTATTAAGCCTGTATGCAAGTATTTCACCAGAACTTCTGGCACTTTTGGAATGATTGTGTTTGAATCACCATGGATGCTTTTTTTTTACTGCATGCTGCAAGGAGAATCACATTATTTCAAAATATTTGTCTCTAGCTACAATGAAAGGAATTTTTCACTATAATAATACTTCCCAATTGTTTGATTAAAAAAAAGAAGAAGGAAAGGAGACTGCCAAGCATAATTAATAGTATCAGCATGCAACTTCAATGGCAATGTGTAAATGTCGGTAGGATAATTATCTGATCTTGGTATTGTCTTCCTATAGGCATTTCACTTTCTCAACATTCACCTTTTGGGGAAGCAGATTGTCTATGCCAAACAAGTAAAATACATATTTCTTGAGTATCTGTAGTTACCATGGCAACGCTATTAAGAATTATTTCACTTATAAACTGAACTGATTATTAACCTGTTCAGAGATGTTTTGTTTACAGAAGTTAGTTTAAAATGATTAGTCATGGATAGCACAATAAACCATGCAATACAAATGGAAGGAAAAGGAAGCCATTGTAATTGCTTCTAGGACTTTAAATACAATACATATTTATCAAACAAGTGCGTAGCACTTATATTGCCTCAGAGATTGATTATACAATACACTCTGCCTAATTTAATATTCCTCTATTTGGAAAGTGCCTTTTCTTATTTTTTGTGCTTGATAGTTTATGTCTAATCGTGTTTCCCTTGTTTGTCTCTCAACTGTTGTATTTCCCAAAATTGCAGTAAAACTGAGCAAAAGATTAATGAGTGAAAAGAATAGACATTGAAATGAGCACATTAAAGGCAAAGTCCACAACCAGTTATTCACAGGTTGTAACTCACTCTGAGCTGTATTCTGCATGTTTTAGTCCCACTTAGTAAATTATCCTGAATTTGGGGCAAGTTTTTATCAACTTCAGGCTTTGTTGAATACAAAGCTTAAAGAATAATTTCCTTGAGTAAAAACTGCATGATTAACTTCATCATTCCCTTTCCTTATCAATGTCTTGCTTCAGAGAAGTATTTACTAATTACTGATGTCTAGCACCTTAAACTCAATTATTATGTTTAACATTTTGGTTTACTGTATGTTGCCCCCAGAAAACTAAGATTATTTTCTCATTTCCCAAATGAAGGAAATAGTGATTAACCTATTTGTGTAATATCACCAAAGAAGCTGGTAGCAGACCTGGTAGAGATGTCAGGGCTTTCAGACCTTTTAGTAAAACTGCTCTGCTATGCTTAGCACAGATTCCTAACTACAGGAAGATTCTCAAAAATGCTGTTCTAGTGAAAGCAGTCTTGTATGGTGATGGGTTGACAGGCATATCCCAAGAAGGGTCAGCTTAGAAGCGCAGATCATTTAGGTTGGAAAAGACCTCCAAGACCAATGAGTCCAACTTTTGACCAATCACCACCTTCTCAACTGGACTAGAGCACTAAGTGCCACGGCCCAGTCATTTCTTGAACACCTCCAGGGATGGTGATTCAACCACCTCTTGGGACAGCCCCTTCCAATGCCTGACCATCCTTTCAGTGAAGAAGCTTTTCCTGATTTCCAACCTGAACCTCCCCAGGTGCAGCTTGAGGCCATTTCCTCTTGTCCAGTTGCTTATTTCCAGGGAGAAGAGGCCAACCCCCATCTGGCTACAACCTCCTTTCAGGTAGTTGTAGAGAGCGATAAGGTCTCCCCTGAGCCTCCTCTTCTCCAGGCTAAACAACCCCAACTCCCTCAGCCTCTCCTCATAGCACTTGGCTTGAGTTCCATCACCAGCCTCGCTGCTCTCCTCTGGA
>NW_008665180.1:20368-41134 GCF_000695815.1 Acanthisitta chloris | reverse complement strand
GCACCCACATGGAACATTGATAGTGGGCAATAATCAGTGAGTTTGACTAGGCTTGGGAACTTCTCAGCAACATCCCTGATCTGGACTCCTGGAAAGCAACACACCTCCCTCAGAAGTGGATCAGGTGCAATATCACAAGATTCGTTATATTTTCTTGTACTTCTTTCCAACAGCAGATTGAGTAACAGAAAGCTGCATTAATACTGCAATGCTTCATAGTGCTCTGGCTTTGCAGAGCAGAATTGCCTGCATTATTGCACTAATGTAATATAATGTAGGGATATTAGAAATGCTCCAGAGATAAAAACTCATTGTCAGTCTAGGCCAGGGACTGCCTAGAGCAGTGGCTGACAACCAAATGTTTTGGAAGAAGCGATGAAATGTGTATAATGTTCCTTTTGTTGCAAGACTCTTCAGCACAGGGAACTTCTGTCTCAGGCCCAGCTGCAGATCAGTATATTCCCCAAACAACAAGGCTAAGTACTCCACAGAAAGGTTATCCTAAACAGTGTAATTACAAATGCAGATTGTCTCCATTTAAGGCATCTAATCCCTTTTTGGAAGTCTTACTGACAAGTCTGCTTCCCTGCATGGCAGCCCAAATCTAATTAGGCTTTGTGCAAGGGGAATTCCCCATCAGCCTATGGTTGCCTGCCTATCGATTCCACCAACTACCCTCCTCTCCCAGGGTCCACAGGTAAGTACCCATGGGTGCATAGCTTGCTTTTTCCCTTGCAGGATGAGCCTCAAGGGTTTAATCCTGGAGCTGCACACTCAGTACCCATTCCCCATGGGCTTACATCCTGGCACTCTCTACAGCACCTCGTTCAAACTCTCCTATGTTCCTTTCAACAGTTCCTGTAGAAAAGCGACTGTTCAGGGGTTTCATGCCTTCTCATCCCTCCAGGGTCAAATCTTCCTGGGCACCTGTCACTGAGTGTCTTTCCCTGAATTTCCCCCTGAGACAAGCAGATCTGGAAATGGCCCTTAGCAGGAACGGAGGGGACACCTGTCACACAGTGAGTCTCCAGGAGAGGTTTCCTGCTGGAAGGAAGGGAGGTCACCTGGTGGGATGGCTGGGGAGCATGGCTGAAGGGGGCTACTGATGTGGGAAGGGGGGGTGATAGGTTGTGTTTGAAGAGGAGGCTGCCACGCATCTGGAGCTTTTTGAATATAGGCAGCTTGAAAGCATAAGATTTTTTTTTATTAGCCTTGTTTTTGTCATTTCCCTGCAAAGCTGTCTCCTGCACACACCTCCTTTAAAATTAATTTTTGTAATATAATAAAAATAATGTTATGAAAATGCAGCATCTCAGTAAAGGCTGCAGTTCTTAACCTCCGTGTTGCCATTTTGCCCTTCATAATACCATTCTACTGTACCAAAATCATCATACCAAAGCCTCCAGCTTGGCAGAAATAAAACACTTAAATAATCTTCATCAAAACCTGCATGTTCCTGTGGAATGTTTCAATCTAATCAAAAGAGCATTTTGCATAAGACAGGTGTTCAGTCAGAAGGTTTTCAACCAGCTCTAATCAGACATTTAGCAAGCAGTTTCCAAATGCACCCAAGAGACTTAGACACTCAAGGCCCAGCACAAGGTCGAGGAGTTTCTTCCTCTGAAAACACTTGGTATTGGTTTGTCTTGACATACTTCTTCCACTTAACACCAAAATGTGACAACAGATAAGCAAAAAGCAATCAAGAAATTGAGGGAAAGTGTCTGAAATATCATCAAGGATCAAAGCTTCTCCATCTGAAGCTGAGCTGACTGCTGTAATACAGATTTGGCTACATGCCCACAAGGACATAAAGGAAGAAAACAAGACTCAGGAGAGAACAGAGCATCAAAGAGGTTGCGGGTATTGGTAGTTACTCTGTTTGGGAAAGTCCCACTGAGGGACTCAGTGAGAGCGGAGCAAGTCCCACAGTGAGCTCTTTCAGTGGCCAGGAACCTTTCATAAAAGGTGTTGGAATGAAAGAACCACACCCAGCTGTGAAGACTCTGCCAAAGCCCTGCAGTATTAAGCAATCCCCTTCTAAACCGACATCCTCAGTGCAACGGACCCAGAAGCCACCAAACTGAATGAGCAAAGAACTCACACTCAGTCCTGAGACCATGTGGCTAGGGCAGTTCATAGCTTTTCTTCTCATATTGTTCTATTCCTGTGCTCTTGCTATATTACTTCTTTTTTCTTATCTTAATGATTGTGCCACATGGAAATCAGAACTAAATAAATTCAAAAACACAAATGTAATTAATTACATTTAAGGCCTTTGCCTGTTTTAATCAACATATGGAATTTAAATATATACAGCTATTCCCCTGTGGATTAGTGGCATTTTAAAATCTGCCTTGAAATCAATATTTTGCATCAGTGACTAAAGAAAATTAGTAGTGGGCTGGGACTGAAATTGAAACCTGCAGCTATCCTTATCACATCCGCATGGCTCCATCCCTCTAGGACACTGTGCCATCTGGTATGTTGCGATCAGGACACTTGTCAGGCAACAAAATTGAGTTGAGAAGCTTTAGGGGCTAGGAAATCTTCAGTTCAAGCTTTTACTGATAATAGGAACAGACCTTACACTTCAATAATTACTGTGAACTCTAAGTACTCAACATTTCATGCAGGTCCTTTCCCACATCATAAACTCTCAGAGAATCAGAAAGGCCTTTGCACCTTGTTTATGAGTTTGCCTCTCAAAAACAAAGACTTCCAACTGAAAATATATCATCTGTAGTGGCTGCTAGTGTCAAGTGAAAGTGGCATCTGAAATAAATTCCCCCAATGTGACCATTCTGCCAGACACAGGCCATAGAAGCATTTTAATTCTCAGTCGTCAGGATGCTCTGCATAGCCATGTATGGCCGGTAAGTTAGCATACCTCACTCAACAGGAAGATGCATAGCTTTCAAGGAAATCACAATCCACCACTTAGCTTCCAGTAACTATCTGCTAATCATTTCCACCCTTCTTTTGTCTTTGCAGGTCCCGAATTTAGAAGGATTTTTTGCCCACTTTTATTTGTCTAGTACCTTGCCTTCCTATTGTTGGTTTTTTTGTGAACCACTCCTTATATGTCTTTGAAATTTAAATATTCTTGAGCATTTTCCCATGCAAAAGCTGATTCCAGTCCTGCAAACTCTGAACTTCTAATTGTACTTATTTCTCCTGGATGGTCCCTTGTCAGTCCATCAGTAACCACAGGATGAAAACCACTGCTTTTAGAGTAATCAATCTCCCATCCTTCTCTCTTTAAATAAACCAAGGTGGTTGAAGCCTGTTACTTCTAGGCATCATTTTCAGACCTTGCACAACTTCTATAACCGTTTCCTGAGCACTCCACTTTCCCATTTTATTCCTTTGCCTCTTCCACCATCCTCTCCATGCCAGTGACACCAAGCTGAACACAGAAGGGTAGGAATGGTGTCACCATGGCTAGAGCCAGCAGTCTGAAGCTCCTTGTCTCTGCTCCCTGTTCACAGCCCCTGTATAGGAGGACTGTGTTAACCCTTTTAACTGCAGCCTCTCACTCAAAATGCACATTAAGTTACCCTGCCAAGGGCACTGCTTTCCAGAACTCTCCTTACCCTTGTCACAGACTGCTTCTAACTGACTTTTGCTACTAGACAAATAGAAAGGCACATCAGGCAATACACAGTTTAGTAATCTGGATTCCCTGAGGTACCCTTCCTTAACCATTCATTGTTCCATGTATTCCTGTTTCATCTGCAAATTTTGTCAGCAATGATTTTCATGTTTCCTTCCAGATTATTGATCAAAATATCGAACAGTCCTTGGACTGAAATCCATCCTCAGGGATACAACTAAAATCATCTGCATTCACAAACTGGTTCACTTGAACAATTACCTTTTGAGACCTATTTTTTGGTCCATTTTTAATCCATTTAACAGGTCTTATTGATTACTAGACCATGCTTATTTTAAGGAAGAGGTACTTTAGAACACAATGGAAAGCTTATTCTTTTGAGAAAGTGCATTCTTTCTGGTCCTGGCAGCCTAGGGAATTGATGTCAACTTCAGCCCTCACAACACAGCAATTAGTTGTGTTTTTCTTTTCTACTGTTTCTACCACAGGTTTCGGTTTGGATTTTTTTGCTGTCGAAGAAAACAGAAGTATGCAAAACACTACCGTTATTTTAGAGATGCTGGTCTTTGTGCTTCTCTTTATCACATTGTCCTACACAGGGACTTGTCTTCTGAGTGGTAGTAGTTCTTGATTACCACTAGGGGGAAGCGTTTTATACCTGGTGCCCAGAGCTGCCGCCGGAGGGTTTCAGGGCTATTCCCGAAACTCTTTGTTTTGGGAAGGATGCAAGGAGGAAAATGTCTTACTCTCCAGTTTAATGCTTTCGAGATCATCCACTTTTCTTCACTGACAGAATCTTTATGAATGCCACGTATGAAATAGCAGGCTGGTGGACCTCTCACCAACAAATTCTCTTTAACTGCACCTAAATCTGGGTATGCTGTTCATGCAGGCAGAATTTGTTGTTCTGTGGAAAAGTCCTTTTCAGATACATGGTGATTGAAACTGAACCTTTCGAGTGTGCTGAGGATCCAGGAAGGGTCTTCAGACAAGAATTCATCTAAACAGTCCTAAAAAACATGATTGGAAGAAGGACTACTTTCAAGACTTCAGGCACACAGAGTTCATGTGTGTAGGTTTTTGTACTATACATAAGGAGAACAAGCCCCAACACTGAGACAGTAGCATCACAAAAAGGGTGTCCTGACCACCACAGAGAAATCAACCCCACATGGAAACCAAGTAACCTCTCTAAATTGTGGTATAAATTAATGGAAACACCCCAAACAAGGAAATTTCAGTCTCCCCTCCAGGAAAGCCCTACGAGGCACAGGAGCACAGGAGATGTACCTGTTCCATGGCACATGTCATTGCTTTGCCAGGCAGGTGGATCACTGCTCAACTCCCAGGCACTGACCAATTACCCCAGGGATCAGTTTGTAAAAACTCAGTGAGAAAGAGGGGTTTATCATGACATTTCTTGGACATGGAAGGACAGTCCAACTCAGCTTTAGCACTGCAGTTTTAGCTGAGAAAACAATAAAGTCAACAGCTAGCTAACCAAAAAAGGTGAGAAATGAGCCTCACAGTGGGCACATATATTGCATTGCATTAAGGATATAGGTATCCCAACAGAGAGCAAAATGCAGGCTATTACAGTGCCTTCATATAAATAGCATGTGTATAAGTATCTGCTCAGGATATTGGAAAAGACTACATGGAGACTTGCTTGGCAGATGATGCAAAGGTAGTAAATCCCTCTATGTGTCTAGACAGGCTTTTAGGGACTGCTGGAAAGGAGGTGATAGTGATGGACAATCAGTTATGGTTGAAAAAGTGATGGGCACGAAAGAAGATTCTTTATACAAAATTTATGGCTTTAGACAGTATCATCTTTGGAAGTCCTTCTAGGGGCATGTTCTGGGCCAGTCAGAGATGTGGGAAACAAAGTCTTAATGTATAGCTGAGTAAATGATGTAGGGAAGGTGTGAGGGGGAAAAGTTAGTTTTCATCAAGAACACCCAGGGGACTGACTTCTGGAGTCGAAGAGCTTCAGCTAATCCAGCATGGAAACAGGCTGCTTCTAAACCAGTCAAATAGCAATTCAGAAAATGAAAAAGTAGAAAAAGCAATGAAGTACAGCAAAGATGCTCTTAGAATGTTGCATCTGTGAGGGTGAAGTGAGAGAACTGCACTCTCAAAAAAGAGTAGAGTAAAAGTTCATGGAAAAGGGAAGAAGCAGTTTGAAGAGATATCAATTCTCATTCAAGCAGAACATGGGCAATGGGAAATCATAATATATAGGTACATACATATGTATATATATATAAATATACATATATACTTCTTGTCAAATATTGGTCATCTTAAAAATAATATCTGGGAACTATGAAGACAGTTTTAGATGAAACTACTAATAAACTGGCTGTAGCAGAAATGCTGTAGAAGAGTGATAATTAATAGAGCACTGAAATGTCACAGCAGGTGACTTGGCAATGTGCAAGACTCGGTTCAAAAGAGAAAGCCTGACAGCGTTAAACAGCAGGGTAAAAGATGCTGCCAGGAAGAGGAAACAAGGTCCAAGTAAGACCAAATGAGGACAACAGGAATCTTGCTGGTTAGTCAGAGTTATGAACAGGCAGGTCAAAAACTTTGGAGATGCAACTTGCCAAGGGCATATCTTTTTACCCCACGCATCAGGAGAGGGATGCTCTTCACAGGCTGTGTAAAGGGTGTAGATGATTGCAGAAATCAAGGTGAAGAGATAAGGCCATAGCAGAAAACTAAATGCAGTCTTCACATCTGTATTTATTTGAAAGGAGTTGTCTGAGGTTCACAGTTCACTTTCTTTTGGGATATGCTGGAAGATCTGTGTCTGGATAAGCCTACAGAACAACTTTTTAAAACAAAGAGAGACAAAGTCTCCATGAACAAAGACATTCATCCAGAATTTCAAAAGAAGCTCAAGTATGAAATTCCCACATCAATTACTGTGGTGTGAGAGTTATCTTTTAGAATAGTCCCAGCACAGGAACAGTGGGTGGCAAATAAGGTATGTTTTAAAAGTGCTGCAGAGAATGGTGTTATGGGCAGTGCAGGTTAGGAATTCTGATCTCCATGCTGAGCAATACAAGATAGAATTTATGGATACAACAAATGCAAGAGAAGTGCTCGTGTTTTGCACAAGAAAGTTGTGTTTCTGTAATCTACGAGGGTCATTTTGGGGAGTCACTGGATGTGTTTGTGAGGAAGATCCATGCATTTTTTTAGTACCTAAGGAGCCTTCTTGATTGCATTTGTTGTATCCATAAATTCTATGACTCCTTACAGGATTTTGGAGAAGGTAAGCTGTGATGGGCTATGAGAAAATAGGTATTTCATGGGTAAAGAACAGGTTATAACAGGGGAAGTAGCAAGTGACTGAAAAGTCAGAATTTACAATGAACAGGCTGCTAATGAAACAGATCTATAGAGAAATGCATGTTGCACAGCCTGTTCACAAATGATTGGTAGAAAGGGTAGTCGCCTAATTAGGCAACCAACTTTGGCGCACAGAGTTGGAGTAGTAAAAAAACTGGTGCTGGGAAGGGTGGCTGAAAACTCTCAGGATGCAAAATAACATAAAAAAAAGTTGTAGACGAAACTGCTATTTAATACAATGCAGTTCCCATGTGGCAACAGCAGTGTCAACACTGCATACAAAGTGGTGAATTGTGAATTCCACAGTTTCACTAAAAAATGAATTGTTGTATTACTGCCAGTTGTCCTGCAAAAATGTTAGTTCAGTAAACAGTAAAAATAGGAAAAGCAAATAATGTTAAAATACAGTAGATGGGAAAACAACAGAATAGGCTATGTTACTATGTTAATCCATACATGCCTATGATATCCACATCTTGAATACCCACTCCAATTCATTTGTCACAAAAGAATTTTGTGCAGCCAGTGGAGCACCATGGGGATGACTGGTGTGTGGAGAGGCTGCAGCAAGAGGAGTGAGTAATTATAAGCAGGGCACTTCTTGCTGAAAAGAGGTGGCCAAGGAGGAGTATGCTACAGCTCATGCTATCAATGTGTGCTGGCCAAACCACAGGGAAGCTGGGTTTATAGTGCTGCAGCAGTGGGAATGGATCCCATGAAAGGGAAATATTTTAGGGATTTCTTAGCTGCCAGAACTCACTTTGATTTGAACTTTGTTGTTGCTGATGTTTAGGTTATTTGGCTCTATAGGAGAACAGGGATGAAGGCAAAGATTAGTTGAAAGAGGGTTCTAAGGGACCTGTCTCCAGCTGCTGAGGACACACTATTCCCTGAAAGCCAACATCCACTGTTGCAGGGACACACTCATTTCTCAGGAGACATGCTTTTGAGACTGACGCATTCTTCAGCACAGTTGTCTTATAAATTTTTCCTGACTTCTAAATGAGCACCAGGACTGATGTATAGATGCCTTGAACAGCGTGTGGTGAACTCTCAGAGTTTACATTCATTATCAACTGAGTGGCAGCATTTGGAAATGACCCCTCAATGTGCCAGATGCTGTACAAACATAGAAGAGAAGGACAGTCCCACATTGCCCTACAGTAGCTTTTCCTTGTTGTGGGTATTAAGAAGGCCAAGATGAAAGCACAAGTGACATTAAGAATGGGTACTGTGGACAGTGAAGGAAGCCATTTACAATAATGAAATCACAAGCCCTCACTTTTTTCAAGTTTAGGAGATGTTTAACAAGAAAAGATGCTAATGCAACCCACTAATTATTTTTTTATATATATTTCTCCTACTCCTCCTGCTCCCTCAATTCTATTCTTTTTGAATAGTCCAGGACAAGTGAATGATCTTATGTCTTTGCAGCAGGTTGGTCCTTATCCACATCATCCTAACTTCCCCACACAGAGCCTGTCTTCCACACCATCCATCTCTGTTCCATGATGCTTTGTCTATGCTACCAAGTCCCCTGGACTGCCAAGTATCCTACCTGAAGGACACTATTCAGTAGTGCCTGAAATTCATGGCTTCACCTTATTACTTCTGGATCTGCCATCTTAGCACTGCTCAGTTTCACGTTTCTTTAACCAGATTCCTTCACCTCTGCACTCCTTTCCCATTGTTAAAGCACCATGCTGAGTATATGAATCAATTCAGTGTTTGAAAGTAGAAGCAGCATTTCTATCTGTGATTTATCGTGTGTGTGAAAAATCCATAATGTGAAATAGGAAGGCACTTTTTCTCATGGTATGAGCAAAAAGCAAAACTGCAAAGGTCAGGAGAGAGCGAAGTACAAGAGTAGGTAATTCTTTAAAATTTTGAAATTCTAGAAAAAGCACACTAAGCATGAAACCCACCAACTTGCTCAAAACAGCTTTGTGCTAGCACAGGTTGGAGCTAGTGATGTTTGTGCAGTTGGTTTCATTGCTGGACATGGAAAAGGCTGTTGGGAGGGTGTTCCTGAGCCTCCTATAAACCTGCAAATTGTCATTGTTATGCTGGAACTGGTCTAAATTTATAACTGATGCTAATTTTCAGTAGATGAATCATGGAATTATAGTATCATTTTAGTGTATTATCATTCTCACACACACACACACACACACACACACACACACACACACATACATTTACTGTAGTATCATGGTACCATTATAGTACTTAATAAGAAAGGGGTCCAGGAAGGCTGGAAGAAAATCTTAAAGGTGCAGGAGCAGGTGGTCCCCATGCACCAAATGATGAGCAGCTGGGGAAGAAGACAGCAGAGAGGCAGGTAAATTGTTGGACTTGATGATCTTAGAGGTCTCCTCCAACCTTGGTGACTCTCAGACTGGCCTGGCTGAATGGTAAGGAAAATAAAATGGTTTATGACCTTTGGAAGAAGAGGCGTATAACTCAGGAAGAGTACAAGGATGTCATTAGGTCATGTAGAGAGAAAATCAGAAAGGCAAAAACTCAGCTGGAACTCAATCTGGCCACTGCTGTGAAAGATAATAAAAAGTGTTTTTATAAATACATCAACAACAAGATGGGGGCCAAGGAAAATCTCCATTCTTTATTGAACATGGACTGCAGCGGGAACTCAACCTGGCCACTGCTGTGAAAGATAATAAAAAGTGTTTTTATAAATACATCAACAACAAGATGGGGGCCAAGGAAAATCTCCATTCTTTATTGAACATGGTGGGGAAACATCTTAACCAAGGAGGAAAAGGGCGAGGTATTTCATGCCCTCTTTGCCTCTGTCTTCAACGTGAGAACAGGTTGTTCCCAGAGCAACTAGCCCCCTGAGCTGGTAGAGAGAGACAAGAAGCAGAACAGACTTCAGAAGTAGTTAGTGACCTGCTGTTCAGGTTGGACATCAGGAGGAATTTCTTAATGGAAAGGGTTGTTAAACATTGGAATGGACTGCCCATGAAGGTGGTGGAGTCACCATCCCTGGTGGTGTTCAAGAAATGACTGGATGTAGTACTTAGTGTTGTGGTCTAGTTTACAAAGTGGTGATCAGACAAAGGTTGGACTTGATCTTAGAGGTCTTCTCCAACCTAAATGATTCTATGGTTCTGTGATTATAGTACCATTAAGGTTGGAAAAGGTCTTTAAGATCATCAAGCCCAACCATTAACCCAATAGTGCCAAATCCACCCCTAAACCATGTCCCCAGACACCACATCTGCATGCCTTTTAAATACCACCAGGTATTTGAAAGGTGACTCCACCACTTCCCTGGGCAGCCTGTTCCAATGCTTGAGAGCCCTTTCAGGGAAGAAATTTCTCCTAATATCCAATCTAAACCTCCCCTAGTGCAGCTTGAGGCCATTTCCTCTTATCTCATTGCTTGTGACTTGGGAGAAGAGATTGATGCCCAAACCCAGTATAACCTCCTTTCAGGCAATTGTAGAGACTGCCAAGGTCTCCCCTGAGCCTCCTTTTCTCCAGGCTAAACAACACCTGCTCCTTCACCTGCCCCTCATAGGATTAGTGCTCCAGACCCTTCACCAGCATTTTTTGCCCTTCTCTGGACACGACCATCATCCCTACAGTAGCAGTTTGTTTTGCCTTTTAGTAGTAATGTCTTACTTAATTCAACCTGCAAAATGGAGAGAGGCAGTGCACAAACTGTGGCAGGGGAAGTTTAACCATCAAGACGATCTCAGCAAACTGTAGATACTGTTCAATGAGTCCAAGTCCAAGGAAGCAATACTTAAGCTGCACCAGGGGGTTGGGCAAATCCTGCCTTGAGGTCAGTTCCACAGAAGGGATTTGTAGCTCAATGCAGGTTGCGTTGCAAAGGCTGATAGCCTAAGAAACATTAGCTCACTTTAAAAAGGAGTCTCCAAGACTGGAGGTCTTAATAACCAGCTTAGGTTGGCACCTGACATGGTACACAAGACTACAGCTGCACTTGCTCTGGGATATCTGGTGACCTTGCTGGGTGGACCTCCTGCATGACCATGGTGTCTGAAGGGCCAGACTTACTGATAACACAAATTCTTAAAGCATGATCATAACCACTAAGGCTCAGTATAAACATGGTTAGAAAATTCTTCATTTGGAACCTTGAGCTTGTGTTTTTTGAGTATTTACATATAAAAAGTGGGATAATGACTAAGGACTAAGTTGGAGTCTATACTGTTTCCCAAATGCCTTTTCTCTACCCATAAACAGACTGAAATAAAGAAGGTATCAGAGGAAACCCGGAGAGATAAGACCTACTTCCCCCTTGCTCTAGTTGTTTTCATCGAACTACGTAAAACTAGCCATGCAGTGTGGGTGTTTTTCTCTTCATTTTCATCATCTTCTGGGCTGTGACCTCTGCAAATGAAGGACATCACCTTCCCTCCCTTGGAAGCCAAAATTGTAGCTATTCTCTTGGGACCACAACACCAAACATCTTCAGCCTTTCCACAGACCTATTTTTATGGACAGTACCCCATGCAGCCTATGATCTCCCTTGCCATAGGGTTGGAAAGAGTCTAGGAGACAAAGGTCTCCAAGGAAGAAGAGGTGAAACAAAACTATGTGGTCAAGTATGTGATGTTTTGGAGGGAAGAAAAGAAAGACATGGGACTGAAGCAGTTTTCTTGCTGTGCCTTTCTCAGCCAGTGGATGTGTGGGATAGACCAGCTCCCCTGTAAACAAGATACACGAAGTCAGTTCAATCTGCTGTGAAGCCTCTGTTCTAATAAATTACTTTCAGGTATTTTGTTTAGTAGGTACCACTAAATTAGTGAAGTTTCAATATCCATCTTTCCAGATAGACTGGTGGAATAGGAAAGTCATAGGGAAAGGATACTGAGAAAAACATAGCAAAACAAATTCATGAATCAAGAAAACGAATTCTGACATATGTAACAGTTTGTCTGTATCACAAGAATGAAGAGGTTTAATTCCTCCATGGGTAACCTGGAAGTGAAGTATAGCATAAAATTTCATGGGTTGAAGGTTCTGTAGTTTCTTTATGAAAAACTCTCTTCATTTGGAGTGTGGCCACACATTGTAAATTTGTTGAATGAGAGGCAGTTCACAGACCAGTCTCAGAAGTGAGTTTGAGAAGGAAAAATGAGAAACCCAGAGTCTGAATTAAGTAGAGCGAACTATCATCTAGCAATAAATACACCAGATAAATATGAATGTTATCACCTCTTCTCATAGCCTAGATTTTACATACACCTCTACTTTCAGAAGTGGTATACATGGTAGACAATCATGTAATTAAAAATGCAACAAAAACAAAAAAGCCAGCTGCTGGTTATTTTGTCTGCCAGTTAACATGTTGAATATAACAAAAGTAATTGAGAGGTCCAACCAGGAGATGGAGGAAAATCCAATATCCAGTCATTGTGGTGTTTACTTTGGAGTGTATCCAATGTGCAGGGCAAAGTTCTCTGTCCTGACTGTTGAAGACAATTAGTGTTGCAGTGGCCCTTTCTCCAGTCTGATCTGAAGTGGTCTGTATCACTGAACACACCCTAGGAAAAGAAAAGGGCAGGTTTTGACTCTTCATATCAGCAAGGAGAGACTTTTAGGTTACTTAAATTTCCCCTCATCCTTCCATCCAATATGTCCTCAAAGTGGTGGCACAACTAGTCTTATAGCAGAGGGTTAGCCCAGATATGCCTTGTCCCCTTTTGGCCCATGAAACACTGACTGCAGAAACTGATACTTGCTGCAGAAGTGCTATGTACAGGCTAAGGTCATACAATCTCTCATGGGCCTGAGACAGGCTGTCTGATAAAACAAATGTCCAGCAGGCACTTTTGAATTAGATCTGGATAGTGGATTAGCATTCTAGGACTTTAGCATCCTCAAAAAGCCCTTTGACATGCTTAGAAGCAAACCTGAGAACAAATTCATGCTGCCCATCCAAATGGCACAGAGCCTGCTGACAGTTTCAGGCTGATTCATGTCACTAGGCTGCTAAGTGAGCCACATCAAGTCAATATAATTTAATGTAAGGCCAAAACTTTGGGCCAGTGATGTTTTTCCAGCTCCGTGACATCTGCCCAACTGTTGCAGACAGGAAAATGTCTGTTATGGTACTTGTATAAGATTTCTTGTAACTGAAGGCAGGACGCAGAACTTGGCTAATCCCATGGAAATCCAGAGGCACTCTTGCCTAGCCTAACCCTTCCAAAAGAAGAATTGGCTACTTACACATGGAAACTTTATACACATGGTGTATGAAGTGCCTCCTGTGCCTCACTGGACCATATACCCTTGACACTCTCAGGAAACTTTTGCTTTTACACCAGCTCCCAGGAGCTGCTGCCAGTAAGTAGCAGAGAGGGCACTGGAGATTTTGGTTTTAAATATCATTTGCATTTGACTCTTGACATTCAGCACCAAGAATAAACTTTTTTCTTCCCCAGAAAGTCAATTCAGATAGCAAACCTGAAAATAACACTTTGGGGAGTGCCAGTGCCTGGTCTCATGTCATTGTGCAGGGTCCTTCATTCACAGCATGATAACTCCCAGCCTATTAGCAGCAGGGGCTGCTGAAGAAAGGGGCTGTCTGCAGCTCAGTTGTGCTTCTTACAGCAGATCTCACCTGCACTTTGAGGGAACTACGGTGATTACTACTACTGTGGCAGTAGCAAAGACCAGGATCAAGGAAAGTTCTACAAATCCTTAAATTGCTGTAGCTGACTCACCATAATTCACCTATCAGAGCCCTAAGAGTATGTTCAAAAGCTCTCTCAGAGAAGATGGCTTATCCTGGATTGACTTTCATTGATTCATTTAGAAGTGCAAACCACAGGATTTAGTTAAATCGTTGAAAGTATTTTTACAGCAGGGCTTGCAGAAAGGGCCCATTTTAGTTAAATTAGCCCAATGGCTGCATGTAGAAAAGATCAAAGAACCAAACAAGAGAAGTGTCAGAACTCATACACAAATATTTCTCTCATCCTCTTAGACACACAAGTAATTGCACTTGCCAGGCACTGTGTGGAGTCAAGGAAGAATTCTGTTGCACTCATGCAAGGGCAGATGGGTTCCATGAAAGCTGGAATCTGCAATTAAAATAGCCTCCCTACATTTTTAGTTGGTCCTTCAGGTATCAATGAAAGATCTTTTAAACTGAGTCTCCAAACATTCTGATGGAAGCTGCCCATAGCATGATCCATTTTTGTTTAATTAACAACCCACAGTTCTGCTATAGCAGACCACAGGCTGGCTTGAGGAAACTCCTGAGAAGTGGTGGAGCTTCAGATCACCACTGGCTATTGACAAAGTCCATCAGAGAGTAATGAAAAGGCATCTCAGCTTGATAGTCAAGGCAGCAAAGTGTCATGCACAACTGAATCAACGAGGGTACTATTTCAGCTTTAATGGAGAGCAAGACTCAAATTTCACATAATTTGGTCATTACAGAGATCTAGATGACTTAGCTGCTCTTCATCACACTCTGCTAATGGGTCAGAGAAAAAACAACATTGTGTGCCTTGAAGATATTTGTCCTTAGCATGTTATTGCTCAAGTTCTCAAAGAAAAATGAAGCATAGGCTGTGATATTGGTAGGACCTTATAATTCCTTTTTGGGCTGACATATAGGGTTTTTGTCTCTTGTCCCAAATGCATAATTCCAGGTGACACCTCCACTGCCCACTAAGAGAGTTGCTGATGTGTACTTCATCTTGGGACCAGAGAAGCAATGGAAACAGTTGGATTTCCACATTTGTTAACTCAGAGCAGTAATGAGTTAGAGGAAGAGGCAATTTGTCCACTTGCTTTTCTCATTTTAGAGCAATAGATAAAGAGGGAGGGGCATTTCATTCCTCTCAGAGTTTATCAAACTAGCAGAAGCACTAATGAAGACAGTTTTCTCAATAACTCCAACTCACTCTCCAAAGAAGATTTTACAGGATTTCACTCTACACAGTGCTGCTATTCTTCTCCACTTTGTCCCATCCACTGTTTCACCCTTCCAACTGGTCCTTAATAGCTGGCTGGCCAAGTAACATTGGTTAATGAGGTAGTCCACAGGTCACCTGATGAACTTAAATCACATTCCCTTTTACAGTGGATCTCCTACCCAAGTTTAACCTCCAAAAAACTTGTGGAAATGTAATCCTCTGAGATACTGGTGAGTACCTGCAATGACTACTATAGAACAGAGTGACTGATGGCTAGCAAACTGCAGATTTGTATGTCCTGATTTCTGATGAAAATCAGACCAGAGTTTTTCACTGAGAAGGCAGTTCTTGAAAGATCCATTTTCTGATATTTAGGGATTTTGGCAAGTTAAAATATTTAAGAAAAGGGAGGAAATAAGCAAAAGTAAATTTCAGTGCCCTCAAAGGGCTCATGTCCACATTCCAACAAATGCTGTAAGCATGGACAGTGAATGCAGAAATTTCTGACTAAGGGTTTCTATTTTTATTCTTACCCATACTACTTTATGGTTGGAACAAATCAATTTTCCAAACCACTCTACAAATAACCTCTGCTGCCTGCTGTCATCTTTGTTTGCCCTCTAAACTACAGAACTAGCTAGAAGTCTGCAGAGTTCCCAGCAGCAAGAATGCATTACTCCTTAGTACTTGATTATTGTGAAGGTGAGCTGAATAGAAAGAGCTCTGCTCCAGGTTACATTTGTCATTGTCAGTGTATTACAGGCCCTTAGAAGAAGGACAGTCACCTGGCTCCTGATGAGAACAGGCTCCTGGATGCTATTGGAGCTGTCATTCTTCGTAGGTGATAACTCCCTTGCCACATCTTCCCTTCTAATTTAGGAAAGGTGCTACTGGGTATGCAGACCAGTATACTAGAAAACCATGGGCAATTACACACAATGGAGTTCCATTTCAGAGGAAATGGTTATTCTCCACCACCAGTCAAGTTTCTTAGATGACTCCAAGGCTTTAATAACTAGGGACTCCCATAGCACACCTTCTTTCACTTTGCAAATGGATCTATACCACATACTCTTGCAGTATCTACGCTCTTAGAGCAAGGCAGGGAAGTCTGCCTGCCCAAGGCACTGAGTTACTGCTCTCCTCTTTTCTCCATGAGAAAGATTGTGCCCATACAGGTATACTGTTATGAATAATATCTCACCTGGGGTCTGAAATCTTCTCCTGAAAAGAGCTATTTCTGATAGCAAATGTCAAACTACTCAGTGTTTCTTTCCTTATACCCTCTAGGGTTTATGTGTTGTTTCCTTTTTTAACAGAGATGGCAGATGAATTGCACACCTTAATTTTAGCACTGTTAGTGAGAGAGACAAGCAATAAACAGGAACTGAGAAGACTGTTCCCTTTTCATACCCCCAGTGGGCACACTGTTCTGTGCAGCATGCTTCTCTGCCCACTAAAGGAACACTGTCAACTAGTTTATGCTGCAGGCTTTACCTGGCACTGTGGAACAGCTCAGGCCTTTGCTTTGGCATAAGTGAATCAACCACCCCTTAGTGCAACACAGGTGAACATTCACAAGTTCAGATAGGAGGGCCATGAAAGGAGGATGGGGCATGAGGAGGGCAAAAGCAGGGCTTGTATCCTTTAAGAGAAAGGCAGCTGGACAATATAGCTCTCCCATTACATGATCTTCACCTGATGATACAACAGGTTTCTCTGTGACATTGACTGCCCAAGCAGTAACTAATGGGGGCAATTCCCCACCACACAAATTCTTAATGTGCCAAGGTTTCAAAACACATGACAATCCCTCTCAGTTCCCTCCTATCTCCACTGCAACCTGACAAATCAACAAAGGAGGTGTCAGTGGCCACTTGCATACAATGCAAAGAAGACATGATAGCAACATTTATAAAGACAGCAGGATGTGTAGCAGATAGCAGCACTCTAGAAAGGTGGAAGCCTTTTCTGGTTTTCCCTGGGTTTCTCCAAGCATGTTCAGTCTCCGGTTTGGAAGAGCACTGTGGTGTACCAGAGAATGGTTCTCCATGACTGCTCTGGCAGAGATCAGATGCAGAAGGCCATCAAGACCAACATGTCTGTGGATGCTGGGTTTGTTCCAAAGAAATCTGAAGACATTGCCACTGTCCTTGCCAGGGTCAGATCTCTGTCACACTTGGCTGTCCAGAAGGCTCTTAGGGCACCAGCTATGAAGCATGGTTTCCTCTGGCTGCTGAAATGGCAACACAACGTCTCTGCAGTTTCTAGTGCCAGTCCTCTAAAGCATGTCCGGCAACAAGTGAGCTCATATGACTTGAAAATCAGGATGAAATACCTCATCAATTTGAAATCCATTCTTCTGAGGTGCTTGTCTGGCTTTAAAAAAACCAAAACAACAACCACATTTGTTTTTTTAAATCATTGACCTCAGACAAACCAGGGGATAAATTATATTTTTTCCTATGTCAACTGTTTGTTATCAGAGGAAATGTCCTCAGAGTCAGGACTTGCTGTTTTTTGTGTTTTATCTGTGCAGCAAATTCCATTAAGTGAAATTTAATGCCAAAGCTCTAAGATCTGCATTCCTGAGTAATGACTGTTTGGGGGGCATTGTCTTTGAATCAGGAGCAAACACAAGCTGATAAAACACTTGTTGGATTATTTAGTCATGCCATCTTTTGCTGGATAGCTAACACACACATACAAATCACTTGAGGCAAAAATATTTCCTAAGTGGAACATTGATGATTCCTGAAAGATATAGCAATGGTCTCAGACAAGTAAGCAAACCTACTGGTGATTAAACTGTTCCTGACATACATAACAGCCTGAAAAAGATCTCCCTCTGCCCCCTTGGAGTGAAAAAAACATGGCAATGTTGCACATAAGGAAAGAAAACATCGTCCTATTCCATATTCTCAAAAACATAACTGTGGCTGATTCTTCATCACTATACACCATGTAATTTAGTAGTGGCTAGATAAAATGTAAGTCTTTGCTCATCCCCAGCTGTAGGAAGAGCAAGTTGGGGCAGAACAGCTTCTTGCTCTGCTCAGGGACCAAGGGTTTGACAGCATTGTCAAGTCTTATAAAAGGCTGCCATTTCATTAGGAAGGCACTGCACTGCTTGTCCCCCTCAGACACCATAGAGTGCCATACTTCTCCAACTGGAAACTCAGCTATGGCATGGTGGTGACCAGAGATGAAGGACTTCTCTTTTTCTCCACAATTCTCCCTCCTGTATCGTGTTATTTTCAGGACACAAGAGAACACATAGACTTAAGTATCGATCCACTACTAGCCTGGTAGTAAGACTCTGCCAAGACTCTCCCTTAGCACTGCTGTTTGTAACAGACACAGAGATTTTGCTGTCTTTAATGTAAGGTTGCTGGGCTTATAAAAATCAGTATCTAACCTGCTAGGTTGCAGAATATGGCTTAGGCATATGATTTGTTTGCCCAAATAGCAAGAACTGTTGGATTTGGTCAGACCTATGTGTTTTGCCACTACAGTTTCTGGAGAAAGCTCACAAGTGGACACAAGGTCCAGAGCTGTCTAACAATTGTTAAAATGCCAAAGCAGCACAACTATCATGATGATCCCAGGCCTAATGGTATTTATGTTACATGACTGATACCCACATGATCCAGATGCAATTTTGATACCATAAACAGGCTGCCAGATTGTCCTAGCCAATTGTTTAGTTAACTAAAGCTTGTGCAGAGAGACAGCAGAAAGACCTTCCAGAATGGGGATAAACCATGCTTCTCAGTGAGAGACTAGGCCAAGCCCAGTTTTCCTCATCAGTGTCCCTTACATGAGGACATGGTGTCACAGTCAGCCACAGAAAACTGCCCTTTGGTTTCTTTCTGGTTTATGTGCTTTCACAGACTACCTTCTCAGAGCTGCCAGTGCTGAACCAGATTTCTATAGGGGGAGACAGAAAACCATATGTTGCAGCAAGATATTAGTCTGCAATATCCATTAATTGACTACTCTTTCCTGAAGGTCCCAATTTCACTGAACCATGTCTTAAGTCCTATCATCTGGTTGAGGACACCTCTGCATGGTGGAGCGGCTGCTCAGCTCTGAGAAACAGCTGAGGAATGCACCTCTGGCTCTCCTCAGTCTTCAGAGCAGATGCAGAGATTTTCAAGGCAATGTGTAGAGAGATTCTAGTGCCCAAGGAAAGAGAATGAAACTACACCTGCCTGAGCCTGACACAAATGAGCTGCAGAGTTCCAGAGTGAGGGGGAAGAGGTAACCTCTCTCTGGATTCTCAGCATAAACACTTGTCCAGTTTCTAAACAGAGTGCCCCTGCCTCTGCACATCAGAACACAGTCATGCACATAGCACTCACATGTAGTTACGGACTGACTGGGATGAAGGAGACAGCAGCTCAGATCCCTGCACTTGTGGGTGGCATGGGGCAAGAACTTTAGCCTTCCTTTCTCAAAGCAAAAAATAGTGCTTCATGCACTAGCTTACTGACTATCCCAACACAAGGCTCATGCATTCTTCCCTGCTGGAGCTGCTCATTGTAGGCTGTCATAGGTACCTTAGTTTTTGTAAGGTCAAAGGCTTTTGCAAGTAGACTTGCTGTAAGTAGAAGCTTGCAACTCTGCATCCTGCCTTCTTCTTGCAGCTCAGTACTTTTTCACCCAAGATGCTGTGGTTGTGTTTTGCAGATCTTCCACTGGAGTGTTCTTCTGTAGTTTTGCTGCTGTTCTCAAGGTCATGCAACTTGCTTATTGCAACTTGCAACACTCTGCTAGTGTTGTTGTGATCAGCTCCTATGGGAAGTATCTGCCACTGGCCTGAGAATTCTGCCTGCTTTACCCGTTTTTCTCTGCCTTTGTTTACTTTGGTTTATATTTGGGAGCCTGCTACATGTATGCACAAAGTGTAACAACCAGACAGTGTGCAGCAATCACACCTGAGCAAAGGGTGCTTTAGTCTGTGCAACAGCCCATGACCAGGCATAACTGTGAGGCAGTCTGTGTGCCTGATGAAAACTTTATGATTGCTGTGAGGAAGCATTATTGGGGGCCATCTGCCACCCTGGAGATAAAACCAGGAAGAGGACACTTGTCTGGGAAACCTCCATTGCTTCTCTCCTGACTTGCTGCCAGAGAGGGATTTTTCCTTTCTCTTATTCAATTTTTATTTACCCCCAAAAGTAATGTCCACCGTTACAGTCAATGCATGCCAACAGCTACAGACTCTACTAATAAACAATTTTGCCTCTGTCTCAACATGCTTTGTGTGGCATTTTCCATGTTGTATAAATGACAAAGCTAGAGAAATTACATTCTTTGGGTAAGACCTTATCCAGGAGCCCCTGCAGTCATTGTTAAGGATGGCTATGAGTTCAGTTTCAGCTCCTGGATTCCTCTGTGCTGCCTACAGGGGAGCAGGCATAGTCTGTGGGGCAGCTGGGGACCTCACTGAGGGCTCCTGGGGCTCCCACTTTGTGAACAGTTGTGCTGGAAACCTCAGTGCTTAGATCAGTAAGATCTGGGTGCCTGAATGTCCTTAGAAAGCCGTATGTTTTCAGCAGCTCCAGCTGAGTGTGCTAGGTCCTAGCCTAGCTGAAGGAGTACCAGGCAAGCAGGCTAATGGCCAGAAGTTCTGAGCAGCATTCTCATGCCCATGATATAGTGCCAGCTGATGTGGGTTGCTACAGTAGATGCAGCAACACAAACCAGTTGTGATTGCTTTTCAACCATGGCCCAGTAAATTGCTATAAATTCATTGATCAGACTGACAAAGTTCATTAACTACAATGGGTCCACAAAACACTGCTGTTCCCTCTGCTGTGTAGGGGCATCACTAGCTCCCCTGTAAGGAAGGCTCATGTT
>NW_008665180.1:7936-20323 GCF_000695815.1 Acanthisitta chloris | reverse complement strand
TGAGGGCAGCAGCTACTTTGCCTGATTGAATGAATACAACTGCTTTGCTCTGTTCCCAGTGTTAGTGCGGTTATTATTTAGTTGCTCACATTTTGTCATAGGCATTTTTCATGGATTAGGCATTTGATTTCCACACTGTCATTAAACCCGTGCTCTGGCTCCAGGGCACTCCATCCCTCTGCTGGCCCTTTGGCTTGCTAAGCCTACAGTCTTAAGGTAATTGAAGAGACACGATCTTGGAAAAAATAGGCAGCTCATTCCACAGTGGGTAGGAACCATCTGACACTTCATAGGTGTCAGACAAACATAGCAAACAGATTATGTCAGATCTGTGGTAATGAGACTAAAAGGATTCACATCTGCTAAGAAATTCTTAGGGCCAGCTTCTTCCCTCTGACTCTCCTGACTGCCTTACCTAAGTATGCCTGGCCCTGGAGAAGACATTGGCAGTATTTTCATCAAGAGGTACTCCTGTGAGGAGGGAGTGGAGTGATCTGGGCTTAACTGCTACTAAAGTGCTAATGCTCCGGAAATCCCAGGAGCCAGCATTGTCTAAAGGATTAGTACAGTAATTAACAGGCTCTCTAAACACCTCTGAGTTTCCAGAAGTTCAGCTTTAATGACCTCACCCCAGAGGTCGAGGTTTCCTGGCTAGACTACAGCCAGCCAGGGTTATTTGAACTTTATGCAGTTCAGCTAGGTAGTATAATCATCTCAAGAACAGGAGTTTCCCTCATCACAGCATTACAGCACAGGCTATGTCTCTGTGTTCCAGCGTGCATCTGCACTTTGTTACTGAGGTCAGGCTGGATTTCCAAGGATCCAGAAAAGCACCATGTTAGCTTTGGGAGTCATTATATAGGCACTGCCCCTGGAACATGCAGCTGGGCTTCAGGAAGTCTCAGGGTTCGATGCAATGTGTACAACAGTGGCTTTTCCTGTCTGCACAAGTCTTGCCACTTTCTTCTATACCACACCTCTCCCTGGCATCATGGCAGGTCTGTGACCCATTCTGGGGGCACAAATTGCCCAAGCAGCTGCATGGCAATGACACTACCTCATGGTTACTGCTGGGTGACCACAGGTCTCCTTGATCTGGTGGTGGATGTCAGCTGAAGCATGGTGCAGGACCTTGGCATCCTGAAACCTGCCACTGAGCATCCCTTGCCAGCTCCCTAGGGCAGGCAGCAGGTGGGCTGTTATCACTCTGTGCTCCTCTGGAGGTCATGAGTGGATATTGGATCCACTGCAGCAGAGCCCCTTCTCAGACCCCCTCTGAGCAGATCCCCTTTCAGCCAGAAAACCATGTAATAGTAGGTCAGACAACATCTGGTTTTGGTTCTTAAAGAAGTTGCCTCTGTGCTGAGTAGAAGAGGTAGCATTGCTAAGGTTCTTGCAGGGCTCTGGACAGCCCTCTGCTTGTTGCCTGAGGGAGTCCTGCAGCCCTCCCCAGAAGCGATTCCCATCCCACTGCCCTCTTACTCTTTTAATTGGTGGCTGTTCGTCCCAGACTATAAGGGCCAGGTGTCTTCTCTGTTTCATTCTTCCTGGCCTTTATTTCTGTCCCCTCCTCAAACTGGATGAATTGCAGCACACAATGTACACAGTGGCACTCAGAGCTGGGGCAGCAGGCAAAGCTCAGCCCAGCCTTCTGGTTGTTGACAGAGGGTGCATGGGCAGGAGGGCTGCCCCATGCTGCTGGTTGGTTTCCATGCTGTCCTGTCCTGTCCTGTTCTGCTCCATGTGCCATCTCTGCTCCTATCCATCCACAGGCAATAGTGCCCAGGAAAATTGTGACTGGTCTGTGGGTAAAGCAGCCTTTCATTTCTCCTCAACCCAACTTCATAGCCTTCTCCTCTCTGTCTCTCTGTCTCTCTCTCTCTCCCAGTTTCCCCCAGCTCGTCTCTTTGGAATGCCCTTCCTGTGCTTTACCCACCTAAGTGGCTCTGGGGTAGGCTGGAGGAGCCCATGGGGAAAGGCAAGGAGCCTGCCAGCTCCTCCAGGTGCTGCACTCCTGCCACGCTGTTGGGGTCTGCCAGAAGGACAGCTGGTACCCTCAGCTGTACAAAGCAGCCCAAAATACTTAGCACAGTGTCTGTCATCTTGTGCCTGAGGGTGAATGCAAGAAGAATGAAGGGGAGGGAATACCTCTCCCCACTGTGCACCTCTCAGAAAGAAACACAGTTTGTTATGATGCCAGGACACAAACCATGTTATTGCTTAATTGCCTTTCAGGCCTTACATCATAGCGTTTCAGCTCAGACCCATATGTTATCAGCTGTTAAAAGGACTAATCTGAAAAATATCTGACACCATAACTCTCCGAGCTGCTGAAACAGTATAAACAGACACACTGTGCTTCTGTTAACACTCTTAGACACCCATAAAAATGCTAGTCACACAAGTAGATAGATGCTTTTCTGCCCTTGAAACCAAACATTGTGGCTAGTTTTGGGAGACATCCTGAAATAAGGAATTAAATACAGGTTTGTTGAAGATAAGGAACAGATAAAATTTGCCTTTGCAAATTTGCCTCTCTTGCCTACCTGATCATGTACCCTGTCTGATACTCTGGGCTGTAGAAAATGGCCAATGTTTGATTGATGTCTTGCATGCAAGTGCAAGACTAGCCCTTCACTGTACAAGGTATTCACAGCTAATCTCAAAGGCAGGATAAAACTGCCTGGAGTTTGTGACCCTGTCAGACTCCATTCCCACCAAGCCTGACATTATGGTGGACAAGATGTCTGCATCTTTCTTGTTTCTCTGCTTTTCTGGTTTGTCAACAACACAAGATAAGTTTTTTTTTCTTTATATATGGGTTTGTTTCTTCTATCTGGTCAGTACACCTGCTTTTTAACTCCTTTACTGTACACTTTCCATCTCAGAGCCTCATTTGGGAGGTGTCACCAGGCTTACTTTCTGCATTTGTCTCTCAGGCACCAGTTCAAGACATTACTGTGCTTAATTCCAAGAGTGTCCTTCAAGTTAACCCTCTGAGGTTAAAAGGAACCCGTCTGCTGGCAATCCTGCATAAAATACAGCAGCGGGGAGCCAGATGACATAGCATATTCATCCATAAATTGGTGGCCCAGACCTGGAAGGGAAGAGCAGTGTAGCTGGCTATAGTTACTCTGCCTTGAATAGACCTGGATCTGTTGAAGACTGGAAGGGAATATTCCCATCTGCTGAAAGTATCTCATCCTAAAGTCCCTCAGAGACAGAACAAATATGGGCAGATGCAAGGCAGCACAGTGCATGCTGGATAAAGCAGATCCATCCCTCCTTATACTAGGGACTGGAGGGATGTCTAACAAGTAATTGTATATTTGAAGAAGATAATTGAATCCAACCCTTACAGCAGGCTCGCAGAGAAGATGCCTTGGCTGAAGCTGAGTTAGTGTCTTTTAAACAATTTTTTCTTGCCTTGCTGCAGAACGGTCTGAGAAAGCTGATGTGACTAAACGGGCTAGCAGCTACTTTCATAGTCTCTCTGCCTACTTTTAGCATGTCCTTTTTTTTTTTATGAGACTCTACAGCAAGCCAACCTAAGTATTACTGAGTTGAGTACTGAACCATTTGTGCTGCTCATATGTGTGCTGCCTGCATTTATGCAGTCGGGACAATGCCACTTGAAGAAAATACACAAGAAAACATTTATTATTGTTGATAACCAGGTTACATGCTGGAGATGTCACAGATTTTCTCCCCCCACAGATCTCTTTAATTTCAAAATTAATCATCTGACTCTGTTCAAAGACTGGGAGCCTCCCTACATAAGACCAAACAAAGGGGCTACAGGGACTTGGTTGCAATTGACACTATACTCCGGTTTCCCTTTTATTTTGTTCATAACTTCTGGAAACCCTTTCCTATTGAATTAATTTAGCCTTCAGCGCTCTTAATCTGAAATTGACTTTGCCTGCCCCCTACCAGAGCTTTTTAAATGCATGAATAGCACTGGATAGGATAGATCAGCATTAAAGTGAGACTAGAAATCTGATCAAATTTCTGGCTTACTTTCATTGCCTACAGCAACACAGTCTACACATCCAGAAAATGATTTTCCAAGGGGCTGCACTTCAATGCACAGACTGACTCAAAAAAATTAATTAACCTTCTTGACTTTTACCTTGCTTAGGCTATTTCCCACTTCCACAAGTGTCTTTTATTTCTTTTCCAACTGCATGGAAACCAGAATGTAACTCCGCTCCATCAACTCAAAAAGAAGCCAGATGATACATTACAATGTGATTAAACCCTTTATGTTTTCTTTTTCTAAGTGCAGTTTCAAGTGACAAACTCTTAGAATTGCAGGTATGTCTTTAAGAGATGTTTTTAATCAAAAAGTTTTAACATCTAGGGAACAAGAGGTTTTCAGGTCTGTTTGGTGCAAACAGTTAGGGAGGCAATAGACTATCAATGCTGTAGAGTAGTCTCTGCCAGCATTTGGCCTTGAGTGGGTCAGATTGTTAATGGAGATAGAGTTTCTTGTAATTACAGCCACAATAACTAGTATTAGGCATAAATGCTACTGGGCTTCTTTGTGTTAGAAGGTGGACTGGTTCAGTACCTGGAGGGACACATGTTATTAACAGTGAAAACAACAGAGATGGTCAAAGGGCAAGGTGTGCCACTGAAGAACCTATCTACCTTGGTCTAGCTTCACCTTTCACAGCGCCTGTCCTTGATTCAACATTAACAGTGCTTGTCCCTGAAGCTCACAGGTCCTGGTCAAGTGGAGCACTCCTTTCCTTGTGGCTAACATAAGAAGACTTCTCTGGCAGTATACTTAAACATGTTTTCCACCTATGAATAGCTACAGAGAGATGATTGTCTCTGAGAGCCTAGCTGAGTCTCCGGACTGAGTCATGGCCCATCCTACAGGCTGTGGCCATGACAAAACTGGCTATGTCAAAGTGCAGCCCGGTAAATACTGTCAATCCTTTCAAGAAGTCCACAGCACATCTCAGAGAAACCCAGCTTACCAGTTCCCAGGGTCCTGCGGAACAGTGAGAAAATGTTGCTGGATCTGCTGCTACTCCCTCTGCAGAAACAAAAATCTCAGTCCTCCACAAGTGAAAAGCTGCATTGGCTGGATGAGGCAAGATGGATGTGGCAAATCCAGAACAATGTTCTTAAGGGAAAATGCCTTGGCTGCAGTCACCCAGGAGTTAAACTGTGATCTTGGAGTAGAAGAATTAAATGGGCAAAAGACCAAAAGACAAAACGTTTGAGTGTAAGAAATAGCATTTTGTTTTCTAGCCATTTGTGTTTTTGTTCTTGAAGGTCATGGTAGAATTAGACACAGGGTAACCACAACAAACATCAAACTGAGGAACAGGCCCAGCACTTCTGTACTGCTTTGGAAGATGGGTGTGCTTCTGCTCAGAAGTGTGGAGAAGTCACAGCAGCAAGGACACTAGAATACTCAAATGAGCATAATTCAGACATTGCACAGGCCTGCTGATTGGCGTGGTGCCTGGCAGTCATTAGTGGATGGCCATATAAACATGCCCCAGCCAATCAGGTAAGCCACTCTTCCTCCATTCTTGGACTAAATGAGGAAAGGCTTCAGTTTCTGGAAGCGTACTGCTGTTAATTTCAGAAATCCATTGTAATTTTGTTTCTGCAGTGGAGGGTCTCAGCATGCCAGGAGGAAAGCAGACCCCTCCTCACTGTGTGGCAGACTCCCTTGAAGACTGAATGGCACTCTTTGTTTCACATTTATTTCCCTCCAGGTCTAATTGCACAGGGCTAACTTCTTTCATGCTGTTTCTGTCTACTGTGGATGGTTGTTGGCAATGCAGAAGCAAACTACTGCTTCTTCAACAACAGCCTGCTATCCTGTGAAGCTGGATAATTCGGCAGTCCCATTGTTTTTCTTCCTTCTTAGTACTTGCCCTTGATGACCTGGCAAGTTAACATAGAAGACATGAGAGATGACTGCTCTGCATAGCCTCTCTAGAATTAGCTTTCTTTGAACTAATCAAAGTGCTTGTCCTGTCCCTGGCTGCGGCATTCTGGCTGCAGCACGTAGGTATTAGGGGAATAGGGACCGTGAGTGAGCTCAAAACAGAGCTGCAAGTTCTAGCTATTCAGCTCAAAGGCCTGTGGTGCTGTCCTGACAGGGCTGGGGCACTCGTGTTAACAGCTATGCTGAATTGTTAGTCCCTCTCATCAACAAGAAATCTAGATCACTCCTTTCCAATTATGCCCTATGAACTGTTCCTGACTTTTTTTCCCCCAGAAGTCCTAAATGCTCACTGCTGGTCAACTTCTTGCCCTATTCCACATGGCTATATCCAAGCAGGCTTACTAGGCAGTCCATAGAAAATGGGAGCAGCAGAGAGATGATTTTTGTTTCTCTATCTTCGAAGCTGGTCATTGTGTATTTCACATTCACTCTAGAAGTCATCTTCTGAGGAGCAGCCATCATGGGACAAGACCAAACTATTTCTGAGCACTCTAAGCAGCTTTGATGTGTTTCAGCTGCCAGCAGAGATATTTTTCTTGTCCTTTTATCTTAATGGCACCAGGCTCAGAGATATTTTTGTTCTGGGGTCCTTTCAAGAACTGGGGCATTTCATGGGATTGGTATTTCATACTCCAAACATATGCCATTTGCAGCTGAAACTTCCTGCAAATTCTCTGAGAGGGAACCCAAAAGTATGGTAACAATCTTCAGCTGTAACAAGGTTATGTACTACACAGCACTGTGACATTATCACCGTCTCTTACGTTAATAGAGCTACCAATCCTATTTTTAATCCTAGGCGTTGCGTTAGGGATTACTATTAGCAAAGCAGTTTTTCACCAGCTGCCAACCTTTGCAGCTTTGTGAATGAAGGCAGGAACATTTGTTATCTTTTGAGAGGCTTCAGAGTGCTCATCTGCACAACAAAAGTGTAGCGATACTGAGGCTAATCGGCACATGCAAATCAGGGCTACAATCCTTGTCGAAGGTTTTATCCTCCAGGGCAAGTCATTATTCTTCAAAGACCAAGAAAAGCAGCAAAGTTTCTCCTGGGAAGGGCAGGGGTGAAGACTCTGTGCATTTAACCCAGTTTTCTTCGTTTCTATGTAAAAAGTGAACAGGTTTTTGGTCATTTTATCTTTTTCCTGTGGGGAGGGACAAAATCATTAATGATTTCATAAGTTGTATTCTTTCTCCCCAGCTGTTGCCTTTGGTAAAGCAATGCTTTTACCTCTTTGTTTTCCATGTGCCTTAGCATAGTTTCCTCGAGAATCTGTTCCATGATCTTGCCTGGCACAGAGGTGAGACTGACCAGTCTGTAGTTCCCTGAGTCTTCTGCTTTTGCCTTTTAAAAAATGGGGGCTATATTTCCCTTTTTCTAGTCTTTGGGGAATTCATCTGACTGCCACAATTTTTCAGAAATGATGGATAGTGGGTTGGCAACTTAATCTGCCAGTTCCCTCGGGACCCATGGGTGAATCTCATCAGGTCCCATGGATTTATGCACATTCAGATGTGGTCTTGAACCTGATCCTCTCTTACAGTGGGCTCAGGGTCTTCATTCTTCCAGTCCCTGCATCTGCCTTGTTTGACTTGGGTGGCATTGCTAGAGCACTTGCTGGTTTAGACTGAGGCATAGAAGCCACTGAGGCCTCAGCCTTCTCTCTGTACAGGGTAGGCAGGTGTCCCATTTCCTTCCGGAGAGAAGGATGTGTATCTACAGGTGGATGGGGCAGCTGGTTAGAGAACTGTAGTCACTGGATGCTCATGTCACTGCTTGGATGTAAAAGATGGTTGTGACCTTGTCTCAATGTCAACCACACAGCAATAGCCACCCTACTTTCCCAAAGGGCGTTTGGTGCATTTATTGCAAGTAGCAAGTTGAGGTTCCATGTTGGTAGTGGGTGAGAGCATCTGCTGTTGAGTGCTGTTGTCCCCCCAGGCTTTGAAGGATGATAACCCAGCCTGTAGGCTGCAAGTTTCCATTACACTTCATCATCTCAGCTCCCACCCACTACCCCTCCAAGAAATCAGGGAAAACATTTGTTCTTCGGTGCAAGAGATCGTTCAGCTTCTAAGTCACTGGATGCCTCTGTTCTGAAGTAATTCTCACTACCATAGCTGTCATAGCAGAGTATTGACATAGTGTTTGGTCTCAGGCCAACACACAGACAGTCAAGCTGTGCATTTGTTTCCTCCTCTGGGCTGGGAGGAACACTGCTGAGATCCTGAGTGTCCTAACTCACTCAAGGAAGAAAGCCCTGGCTAGGTGTCTTCAAGCCAAGGGGCTTCCCTGCCAGTGTGGGAGTGCTTAACACCCCTGAAAGCAAGTTGCAGCCTACAGTGGCTGACCTTCGGAGCTCCATACATGCTGAGTGCATGATGCACTAAAATGTACTCAGCTGCTCTTTTAGAGCAATGCTCTGAAATACTTTGGGAACTCCCAGGACTGCCAGGTCTCTGGGTGATAGTCCTTAACTGCAAGGGGTTTTGAGCGTCTGCTCTGAAGTTCAGTACCACCAAATTCCACAGGCAGTATGATACATTTTCTTCCACTTCAGTTTGAGATGAATAACACTTTGCCCAGTGAATGTGACAAAGTTAAATACAGGCTCTTTGGCAAAGCTGTTTATCTTTTACTCCTGAGACAGAAACTCATAGCATCAGCTTTGTTCTGCTCCCTCTCAAAAGCTCTGTACAATTTGCTTAAATCTGAAAGATGTGGTGCATGCATGTGGGAAGGAGGTGGGAAATAGACAAACTCAGTTCTTTCAGATCTTCAACCAAAAATCTTTCCAAAGAGCAGCCTGGAACTATGTGCTGACATTGATGATGTGATTCTGGTGAAATACCAAGAAGGAGCACAGCTGAGGACCTGTTGCAGTCACCTGGAGACCAAGCTGAGAGCTGTTCTGCTGATGAGCCATTACAGTCAAATGAAATTGCAAGGCAGCAAGTGAAGTTTACTAAAAATACCATGGTTGTCACATCTGAAGTCCTAGAATGGCAATTTTAACTAATGAGAGGCACAGAAATATTCAGATAAGCTCTGGACCATACTGGACAATCAAATATATAGCTGAGGGTAGAATTACTGTAAATACAAACCTGTTACCTATACTTTGTGTTACCTGAACATCAACATGTTACCTGTTACCTGGACTTCAGTAATTAGAGTTTGTAACAGTCCATGTAAGTTCTATTTGAAGGAAGCTGGCATTTGGAAATGAAAGTAATAGGGAGTAAAGTATGAGCTCCTTTCTGTTATTTCATTTATACGACCCAGAATGTGTGATTTAGTACAATGACAACTGAGAGCTTGATTATAAAACAGACACAAGATAGCTGTAGTCTGCCAGTTCTTATTTGGAGTTTTATTACTTTGAGCTTAATTTCATAATCGTTAGCCATCAGATAAGTATTGCATATTTTAGTTGGATTTGGTAAGATGGTATGTGCAGATGCTAAGCTGACAGAATTACAAGGCTTTTTTAATTATTAAAACAGTTCATGTATCACTAGGATGGCATTATTTTGTTTTCTAGAGCTTTGGGTAGGGGATGATTTTAAAACTGGATGCTGAATTCCAGGTTCCTGGATTTATACTGTGGGATTGATGTAAGTGACCTTTATTTCCTATTTTTTTGGATTACTGCTTTCACAGCTTTAGTAGTTGCCATTGTATTTTCTAGGAATGGTGCTGTAGGTGCAGGCATCTGGGTCTTCTCATATACATTGAGCAGATTACTGTCTGTTTCTGCAGAGGATCTGACTCACCCTTAGCTTTGGGGCCTTTAGGGTGAGAAGAGGGAGCACAACCTGGGAACATTCTGAGAGCCAGAACTCAGGAAAATAATTGTTCTTTGGAGATTGTCTCTCTTTGCAACATACAGAGGGCCCAAGACTCCCTGCTGGGGCATTTTTAGTGACTCTTTTTTTTGTTTGGGATTGAATCCATTGTATCTAGGGTTATTTCAACCCTTGACCCTAGTCTAAGTCTCCTTAGTGTTCCACGTTGCCAGCCTCTTCTCATCTGTGTCTCTGTGAAGGTTCCTCTTCAATCTATGATCCAGCCTGTCCGATGGGGGAAGAAAGAGGCATTCCCTTCCCATCTCTTCACAGCTGTACAGGACAAATACCACCCTCAATTTTTTTTCTGCCTGAGATGTAAAAGGTGTTTCCTCTTGGATCCAGGCAGTTTTGCAACTGCTGAATGGTCTGTGGCATTTTGCCTTTCCTGTCACTGAGCATGCACTAAGCAACATCAGGAAATCATTATAGAAAATTGAGACTGTGTGTGAGTGTGTACACATAGCAAATACATAACCCAACTGATGCAGTAATGTGCAGGGTAAGTTAAAATACCTCCCACACAATATCTGGCTTCTGAAGCATGTTTCCAAATTGGCCATTACCAGAGTAATGACTTAATCAGTTGTTAAAAATTACTGTATTCCCCACCAACCGATGAGCATGTAACCTTACAAAGACTCCCTTGACACCTTCTCTGTTGCTGTCATCAAAAGAGCTGGCTTTATTTCAGGTGTTTTCTATGCACTGCTGCTAGGGCTCCTCTCTCTTGAGTTAAGTCATCATATCCAGTACAAGGAACTGTCTTGCCATTCCCAAGGGGAAGAAACTACATGGAAGCTTAGCACGTGCAATTTGTGTTAAAAGTCTGTCTTCCAGCTAAAGTTGGTGCTTAGTTACCTTCTGGTCCTAAAATTTTAGAGAGTAGGGTCTAGCTTTCAAGGGAATGAATTCTGTTTGTACTGATGGCTTTGTTCCTGGTTCTAACCACCCATGCAATGCTTAGAAAGTGCAGTGCTCTAAAGGCGTTGATGATGTGAAGGTTTGGGGCAGCCTTGGCTGTAGTGATGATGAAATTATAGAGTTCAGTATTAAATGAAGATGTAGGAGGGCAACGAGCAAGATTACAATCATGGGCTTCAGGAGAGCTACCTTTAGCCTCTTTAGGGATCTTCTTGGAAGAAACTCATGGGAGAAAGTCCTGCTGGGAAGAGGGGTCCATGAGAGTTGGCTGACATTCAAGGATCCCTTCCTCCAGGCTCAGGAACGATGCACCCCAATGAGAAAGAAATTGAGCCAAGGGCACAAGAAACCTCTGTGGATGAAAAGAACTTCTGTCATTACTCAAGTATAAGTAAGAATTACACAGGAGATGGAAGCAGGGTCAGGCCACTTGGAATGAACATAAAGCGGCTGTCAGAGCAAGTAAAATGAACTAGATAGGCCAAGGCCCATCTAGAATTAAATCTGGCCAGAGATGTCAGGAATAACAAAAAGGGCTTTTCCCAATATATAAATAACAAAAGGAAAACAAAGGATTAATGTGGGCCCATTAGTTAATGGAAAGGGGACCTTGAAAACAGAGGATGCAGAGAAGGCAGAGTTATTGAATGTCTTCTTTGCATCAGCCTTCACAGCTTAATCCAGCCATCTGGGATCTCTGACTCAGACCAGGGAGAGTGAATGCTGGGAGACAGACCTTCTCTTGGTAAAAGAAGATTGGGTCAGAGAACATCTAAGCAAACTCAACATCCAGAAGTCCATGGGCCGTGGCAAGATGCATACCCCAATGCTGAGAGAGATGGCAGACATCATAGCCAGGCCTTTCATGACCATATTTGAGAAGCCATGGAGATCAGGAGAGGTGCCTGAGAACTGGAAGGTGCAAATGTCACCCCAATCTTCAAAAAGGGCAGAAGGACCCAGGGCTGTACAGGCCAGTCAGCTTCACCTCAATCCCTGGAAAGGTGATGAAGCACCTCATTCTGGAGGCCATCTCTACCCATACAGAAGATAAGAAGGTGATCATGAGTAGTCAGCATGGTTTCACAAAAGATAAGTCATGTTTGACCAACATGATTGCCATCTATGATGAAACAACTACCTGGATGGATGAAGGGAGAGCAGTGGATATTGTCTACCTTGACTTCTGCAAGGCTTTTGACACTGTCTCTCACAATGGTCCCATAGACAAATTTAACAAGTGTGGGTTGGATGGGTGGACATTGGGTGGATAGAGAACTGGCTGAGTGGTGGATCCTAGAGAGTTGTGATCAGTGGCACAGAGTCTAGTTGGAGGCCTGTCACAAGTAGACTAGTGGCGTCCCCCAGGCTTCTACACTGGGCCCAGTATTGTTTAACTTATTCATCAATGACTTGAATGAAGGAACTGAGTGCCTTCTCAGCAAGCTCACTGATACAAAACTAGGAGGAGTGATCCATACCTCACAGTGCTGTGCAGCCATTCAGAGGGACCTCAACAGGTTAGAGAGCTGGGCAGAGAAGAACTTTTTGAAATTCAACAAGGGCAAGTGCAGGGTCCTGCACCTGGAGAGGAATAACCCCAGGCACCAGTACAGGCTTGGGGATGCACTGCTTGG
>NW_008665180.1:4861-7880 GCF_000695815.1 Acanthisitta chloris | reverse complement strand
GGAATAGCCCCAGGCACCAGTACAGGCTTGGGGCTGACCTGCTGGGAAGCAGCTCTGCAGAGAAGAACCTGAGGATCCTGATGGATGAAAAGCTGTCTATGAGCCAGCAGTGTGCCCTCGTGGCAAAGAAAGTCAGTGGGATCCTGGGGTGCATTAGGAAGGGTACTGCCAGCTGGCTGAGGGAGGTAATCCTACCCCTCTACTCAGCCCTGGTGAGGCAAAATCTGGAGTACTGTGTCTGATTCTGGGCTCCTCAGTATAAGAGGGTCATGGAACTCCTGGACCAGGTTCTGTGGAGAGCTACAAAACTGATCAAGGGGCTGGAGCATCTCTCTTATGAGGAAAGGTTGAGGGAGCTGAGCCTGTTCAGCCTCAAGGAGAGATGACTGAGAGGAAATGTCATCAGTGTATATAACTATCTAAGTGGGGGGTGCCAAGAAGATGGATCCAGACTCTTCTTGGGAGTGCCAAGCAATAGAACAAGAGACAACAGGCAGAAATAGATGCATATGAAGGAAGATCTGTACTGTGCAACTCATTGCACAGGGGAACAGATTGTCTGGAGAGGTTGTGGAGTCTTCTTCAGTGGAGATTCAAGAAACATCTGGATGCAATCCTGTGCCATGTGCTCTAGGATGATTCTGCTTGAGCAGGGAGGCTGGAACAGATGACCCACTGTGGTTCCTTCTAACCTGACCTATTCTGTGAGTCTGTGAAATACCCTCTGGTGGAGGGCACCATATTGTCCCCAGCCCCACTGATATAGCAGCCTTCCTAAGTGTTCATGGGCCTGATCTTGTTCCACCTCTCCTGCCTGGGAGATGTGGAACTATCCCTACATCCTTGTTGTAATGGGTGGAAATGGGGGCATCAGGAGCATACCAGTGATTTGTGACATTTGTCCTGCCACACTTAATCTGGAGACATGGGGAGTAATTTTGCAATGGGCAGAACTTTTCTCCTTGGAAGTGACTCTGGCAAAAGGTCATAGCATCATGTAGAAAAAGTACTCTAGGGTCAGAAATTCCCAAGGCTCCAAGTCTTTTTTTTTTTTTTAAACGTAGAATGAGATTCCACCCTGAAGTGTTCCCAGTGCCATTGTTAAGGGTTTATTGTCAGTAAAGAAGAGTTCTCGGGCTCATAACCTGAGCACAGTCCATGTCACTTTGCTTGGGCTATGCAGGTTAATCATCAGGGCCTATCTGCAGTATGTTAAGGCATGTGATATAGTTTTCTTCCCGTAATTTGTAACTGAGGCAGAAAGCATTAACTTGGGTAATGCATTATCCAAATCATGTGCTCGTAACAGGGTGGAGTTGGCATGCCAACAGCATACGCAGCTGTGGGCTGCAGAAGTAAGAAGGGTTTGCTTGATTTTCCTGTAGTGTTCCCTGACTCCATCTGCTTCCAGACCTTCTGGAGAAGTGTAGAGGCAGAAGCTGGGCAGAGGAAGCCAATAGAAAAATGACAGCATAGAGTGACAAAATTTTTGCAAGGAAAGCTGTCTGGGGCACTCAACAATGTGTTCCCGAAGCCCTTCATCAAATATGACAAGAGGTCCTTAGTCCTGTTGACTATGAGGGGTTCTTATGGTACTTAATTGCTTCAGAAATCCTCTACCTCCACTCCCACCCAAGAAAGCCAGTGGACATGCCTGAGGAAGGGTTTGGCTTCTCAGAGCAGTCTATATCAACAGCCTGCAATGAAAGATAAAAGGACCATCTTTCTTTCCTCAATAGTAGCATGGTGCCATGGGCTTGGGCACACTCTGAGGTGACAAGTCCTACTCAGCTAAGACATTCAGCTGAGGCAAATAGTCTGAGCATTCAAACTTGTGGCTACAGGATCCCTCTGATGAAATAGAAAGACAGAGGAGTTGTGTGAGGGAAACTGAACCTGTCCTGAGGTCTCGGTGGCCCTCCAGGTCTTTACTCTCTGTGTTGAGAACAGGGGAGGGAGGATGACAGAATCCCCATGTGCATCCCTCCCTCCCTCTTTCCTTTCCTCCCTCCCTCCTTTCCTCTTTCCTTCTGTTCTTCCATTCCTATATCTCTCTGTTCTTCTTCCCATTCTGAAGGGTTCTGAAGAAGGATTACTGAATCTTTCCTATTCTCCATCCATACTCAGTTCGGCATCTCATTTTGTACCAATAGGTATGCAGAAGGAGTCTGACCTACGTGTTTCCATCAGCCCTGGTAACAAACGGACGTGAAACAGATCCAAGCTGCTTTTACTGCATTCATCCCTCCTTTGCTCACTCCTAATGTTCCTCTTCTTATTTAATGCTTTTTTACAGCAAATGACTTTACATACTTATATCATGTAACCACAGCCACATCAGATATCTGCTCTGCTTTTCTCGAAGTGTGTCAGATACTTGGAGAAGGGTAAGAGCAGGGCAAGTATACATGGTATTTCCATCTTATACAACCTCCATGTTTTCAGTTCACTTATTTCCCACATCTGATGTGCTTTCCATGGATTTAGTAATTCTCACTGGATTAATGTCTAAGATCTTAACCCCCCATGAACCTATGGAAACTTTTACAATCCACAACCTCTTGTGGCAAGTAGTCCTCGTACAGATTACATGAAGAGTCACATCTTTCTGGATATGGTGCCTAGTAGCTTTCATTGGTAACTCTATTTATTGTATTGGAAGAGGTACTGAACATCCAGTTCTTTCCTACCTTCTACAAGATAATTATGTTTCCAAAGGCCTTTGTGGTATCTTCCCTTGGCTGTCCTTTCTTTGAGGCTAATAAGATCTGCCCTACCCTGTGCTTTCTGGACCTCATCTGCTCCAGATATTTGTTCACTTGGGTTGCTCTCCAAATCCTTTCCCATTATGCTGTTTCTATTCTGAGACAAGAAGACCAGGACCACTCGTTGTATTTAAGACCTGCACAAATCATGAATTTATAGTGGCATGGTGATGCCACCTGATAATTCCTAATATCTGATTTGCTTTATTGACTGTTGCTGAACAATGAGGTGACATTTTTGTAGAGCAGGCTCC
>NW_008665180.1:859-4831 GCF_000695815.1 Acanthisitta chloris | reverse complement strand
ACCCCATCCATCTTAAGTAGCAGTGGCCAGGGTAGAGCTAATAATTCTAACTTAAGAAACTAAAAATGTTGGACATAGGAACAAGAGTGTCTGCCAGAGACCTCCATATGCATGAGTCAGAAATCTCAGGGAACAGTGGCCCACACAACAGAACAAGACCTTTACAACAACGTTTGGATACAGAAAGATGGCAGCTAGTGACCTGACACAGTCTGCTGAGCAGCTGGGCCAGGACCACACAAAACCAATTTAATCCAGCACCTCTTTTACTGAAATGAATAACAAAACCTTAATAAATCAACAATTACTTATTGCTGTATTTGGGGTAATAAATTCTTTAGTTTATCAGTAGCTTGTGGCTTCCATAGCATGTTCTTTGAACAGTTTGCCTTTCAGTTACATCCCCTTTCTCTCCTGAACAATAAATTAGCATTCATTTTTTTAAAGGAAAAGAGGGGAAAAAGAGGATATATTACAATTTTTTTCAAAGCAAAAGGAAAAATGCAACATATTTTTGACATATATCTTAAAATAATATGAGGATAAGTTTCTCTGCATGTTAGATGCCTATGCATAAATAATAAAGGATGTTATGTTATTTACAGTGTTACACAATAAACTGAGTGTCTCATTTAACACATAATCCATAAAGACAGTAAATGATGAAAACATCCACGTATGTACAAGATGTATTTACAATAGAATAGAGAATTACGAATGATGATAATTGGCCATGTTCTTTGTCTGCCCTTCTCTGCAGCATTTCATAGGTGCTTTTTTTGTTTCTTACTAGAAGTAAGTCCCAGCTGATGGTAAGTAGCCACACTGCAGGGCCAAGAAATGCTCAACAGGCTGAGAAGTGTGTCCTTTGAGGAGACACAAGTTTGCTATCCTGAGTGCTCAGGAAACCTCTTGAAACGTGTGTGAGAGAAGCAGGGAGATGCAGCATTGTTGTTTTGGAGGACTGGAAAGAGAAGGAATTTTCCTGTTTCCCTGATAAAGGCAGTGATTGATCTCTTAAACCTGGGTAAGTTGGGGTGGCTCAAGTGAGGAAGGGAATAACTGGGCCAAGAGAAGGGAATAGACTTTTCTCTGTTACGTGAGAACTTCTACAGAGCTGTAATGATTTACACTCCCTGAACAGGCAGGCTGTACCAGGTTGTGCACAATGTATTCCAGCTATACACCCCTGAAGGAGACTTTTATCCTGCAGTAACTCCTGCATATAAACACATATACAGGGAAAACTCACGGGTCAAATTAAATGACATGAAAATAAACCAGGACAATCTCAACAACTCTGCCACCATTGAAATATTTATCCCTTCTTCAAAGCATATTTCTTCTTGCCATGACTTTCGGCCAACTAGTGGACAAGGATTACACAGTGATGGCTCAAGGGTGTTGGGACTGCCTAGCTCAGAGGTCTGGATAATGAAGCAAATATCCCCAACAGGGGAGCTGGCCTTTCCCATAGGCACTTGCTGGCTCTGCTCTGTGCTGCTGCAGTCTCCAGCCCCTTGGCTAACAGGAACTGGCTGCAGCCTACCAGCAGCACCTGTGGCCGGGTAGACCTGCTGACTTCTGGGTGTGGACTTGATTGATGCAAAACACCCTCACAGTGTGATAAACACAAGTTGAGAGGTGAGGGGCTGTGTCCTGCTCCCATTTCTATGACTGCCAAGTTGCAGCAATTCCCATAACTCGCTGCTGCATGAATTGTGCTGTAAGGCTGGGTTCTCCACAAAGACCTAAGGGCTTAGGCAGCCATATCCCCAATTGTATTTTCTTGTTCTTAGGTCCATGTGAAGAACCCAGCCTAATTTCATGCTTACTCTATAACAAACTATGTATGTCCTGGGGGGAGGAAGAGCAGGAACTGTCACTGTTTTGACTTTGAGGCACTGCAACTGAAGAGGTGTGACATTTTTCCCTAGACCTACATTGAATAAATCTCACATGTACACCTCCCAAATACGGAATTGCTCCTTCATTTTGTACTGGCCCTCTATAATAGTGTTAGTAGTCAAGGAATCTACTCCAATGCGTGTTCCCTTTCCATCCTGATTAATCTGTCTGGGCTATCACGGACACTTCAATGAGAGCTGGCCTTGTGGATGATCTATACTGGAGAAGTTTATCGAAAAACCTGTGTAATAATCTCTATTCTGCCACTAAGATGGGTGATTTTGGGGCAAATTTCTTGTTTGTCATCCTTTTTCTGTCTTGTCTGTCCTGCAAGGACTTCTCAGTATCAGAGGCCTTCCTGAAATGACAGATTTTCAAGTGCCTCTGGAAACTCAGCAGTGCAAATCCTTTGAAAACAGGTGGCCTTCATCAGGAAAGTCTGCCTGGCCCTCTGTACTATTGAGTTGCAGACTTAGTGGGAAGGTGGATGCTCTGCTGCATGGGATTGCAGATAAATAGGCATGACTAGAGGGATGAAAATGAGTGTATGGTGTCTAGAATTTGTAGAGACCTTTTGTTCTCATCTGCAAAGGCAAAGTGTGTTCAAATACATGCTAGCTAGGGAAAAAATGGCACAGGATACTTAAGTCCAGACAGTATGTATTTGCCATCTCCCAGAGACTTCTCAAATAAGCAGTGCCATTTAAGTCACCACATAGCACAAAGCTGTGCTAGTTTCCTACCCTTTGCTTCTAACACCAACCTCTTAGCATACAACTTCATCACCATCTTCCTATGCTAAGGTGGTTATTTTTTGTTATTTTTCTTCTGAATCTGGTGGTCAGGTAGATTCGATCATGCTCTTACTAAGGTGATAGGGTTATTTATACAGTAAGCAAAGAGCTTCTATTACTAGACTTCACTTTCAGGTTTCAAATCAATAGGAACCTTGGTCAGCAAAACTCTTAAGCACATGCTTAATTTTGTGCATGTGCTGGATGTGTCAATGGAAGTCTAGCACATGCTGAAGGTAACTTTTGCTGGGATTAGCATAAGCATATGCTTGAACAATTTACTGAGTTGAGACTAGTTCCTCAGATTTTCATCTCACAAAATTTTCTTGATGTATTTCTCTTCATTTAACTGGGACCAGAATGTGGCCCAAAGGATGAGTGTAGTTTGGCTGAAATTCTTTTTGTCTTGATATAGCTCTTATTTAGAGCTCAATAATACCTGTAAAACATATGTTCTCATTTTCAGAATCCCCAGAGTCTAGGAAAAACATTTGTTTTCCACATCAATCCTGAGTCAATGCTGTGCCAACTTAACACACAACAAAAAATCAAAAGAATAGAAGAGGCAGAATGACCCTGACTAAACTGATAGGAATTCAGTGCAAAAGAGGCCATTTGCTTCTGTCTGGATGGATGCAACTGCTCCAGGACTGACAGCATCATTGTTCATTACTAGTCAAAGACTTCAAGACTGTCACTGGCTATATATATATCCTGATATCTAATAGCCACACACACTATGGCTGTAACCCACGTGGTGTCCTTGCCTTCATAAATGGGCTTTGCATCAGCCTTGCTTTTCTTAACCTAAGTAATGGAGTCAATAAAGTAGAAATTAACTCCATACTCCTGCTATGTCTATGTGCCTATACTTTTCAACCATTCAGCAAATCAAGTTCTTCCCTGAAAGGCATTTCTGTGTCCAAGACTAATCCTTACTCCAACAGCAACTCTAACAAGGTATTGCTAGAAGCTTGTCAGGGTTTCTTCTGAGGAGGAGAAAAAAAGGGAAGAAAATTGAGAAGAAACAAAAGGATAAATAATCTATTAGAAATCAACATTTAAAAATAGAGGTGAAAACTGATTGCACTTTTATTAGTGGCATTTGTTTTCCAGCTAGATCTCTTCCTTGCTTGGTTACAGATATCTACTATTATATTTGCCCCATTAACATAAACTAATATAAATGTTTTTCTTTTTTTTCTTTTCTTTTTTTTTTTTTTTTATTTTTTTTTAGATAGAGTATTGGGTTCAAAGCCTCAGCTAACTT
>NW_008665180.1:0-250 GCF_000695815.1 Acanthisitta chloris | reverse complement strand
CAAGCTGACCTCTGATTAATAATATATTTGGTTTAAAATCACAGTATTACTTTTTTTCTATAAGTAACATTATTTAATGCAGGTTGGCGCTTTTTTTTGTTTGTTTTTTTTTTGTTATCCTGCTGTAATTAATAGTAGCATGCTGTTGGATCTACTATTATCCCAGTGCTCAAAGAAGCAAACCTTTTGGCTGGCAGAGAGCAGACAAATCTCATCTCATACACAGAAAGCAAATAAAAGTTCTCATAGA
>NW_008665179.1:0-1712 GCF_000695815.1 Acanthisitta chloris | reverse complement strand
CTGGGGTCAGTGGGAGAGCGCTGGGATCAGGCTGGAATCACTGGGAGAGTGATGGATTGGGCTGGGATGATTGGGAGAGCACTGGGGTTGGGCTGGGATCACTGGGAGAGCACTGGGGTTCGGCTGGGATCACTGGGAGAGCGATGGGATCAGCCTGGGGTGATTGGGAGAGTGATGGGCTGGGCTGGGATCACTGGGGAGTGCTGGGATTGGACTGGGGTGACTGGGAGAGCACTGGGGTTGGGCTGGGATCACTGAGAGAGTGATGGATTGGGCTGGGATCACTGGGAGAGCACTGGGATCAGGCTGGGGTGATTGGGAGAGTGATGGATTGGGCTGGGATCACTGGAGAAGCACTGGGATCGGGCTGGGATGACTGGAGGAGCTCTGGGATGGCTGGAAGAGCACTGGGATCATGCTGGGATGACTGGAGGAGCACTGGGATGACTGGAGGAGCTCTGGGATGGCTGGAAGAGCACTGGGATCATGCTGGGATGACTGGAGGAGCACTGGGATGACTGGAGGAGCTCTGGGATGGCTGGAAGAGCACTGGGATCATGCTGGGATGACTGGAGGAGCACTGGGATCAGTGTAGGAGCACTGGGATTGGGCTGGGATGACTGGTGGAGCTCTGGGATGACTGGAGGAGCACTGGGATCTGTCTGGGATAACTGGGGAGCCTTGAAATCCACTGAATCCCTGGATCCCGGGAGCTCTGGGAGCTCTGGGAGCCAGGACAGCCCCGTGGTGTGTCGGGCCGGGAATTCTGCCCGGAATTCCAGGATTCAGGACACTCCATCCCCCTGGCAGAAGCTGGAGGACACGGAGCGTCGCTCCCTGCACCAGATCGAGCAGCTGCAGCGGGAGCAGAGACACCTCCAGAGGCAGCTGGAAAAACTGGGAATGGGGCGGGTGAGGATGGATAGCATCGGATCCGCTCCCTCCCCGGAACGCTCCGACTCGGACCGAGGTGAGTCCACACCCTGGGAGTGCTGGGATTGGGCTGGGATGACTGGGAGAGCACTGGGGTTGGCCTGGGGTGACTGGGGAGGCATTGGGATCAGGCTGGGATGACTGGGAGAGTGCTGGATTGGGCTGGGAAAACTGGGGAGTGCTGGATTGGGCTGGGATGACTGGGAGAGAGTTGGGATCAGGCTGGGATGATTGGGAGAGTGATGGATTGGGCTGGGATGACTGGGAGAGAGTTGGGATTGGGCTAGGATGATTGGAAGTGCTCTGGCATCCATCTGGGATGGCTGGAGGAGCACTGGGATCTGTCTGGGATGACTGGAAGAGCTCTGGGATGACTGGAGGAGCTCTGGGGTCACTGGAGAAGCACTGGGATCAGGCTGGGATGACTGGTGGAGCTCTGGGATGACTGGAGGAGCACTGGGATCGCGCTGGGATGACTGGAGGAGCACTGGGATCGCGCTGGGATGACTGGAGGAGCACTGGGATCGCGCTGGGATGACTGGAGGAGCACTGGGATTGGGCTGGGATGTCTGGAGGAGCACTGGGATTGGGCTGGGATGTCTGGAGGAGCGCTGGGATGACTGGAGGAGCACTGGGAGCAGGCTGGGATGACTGGTGGAGCTCTGGGATGACTGGAGGAGCACTGGGATTGGGCTGGGATGACTGGAGGAGCACTGGGATCAGGCTGGGATGACTGGTGGAGCTCTGCGATGACTGGGAGAGCACTGGGATCAGGCTGG
>NW_008665178.1:0-1524 GCF_000695815.1 Acanthisitta chloris | reverse complement strand
AGTGTGGCGGGTGTCAACAAGGATATCAGTGTACTGCCTCTGCAGTAATCACAAAACACTCTCTGTGCAGCAGGTGTGTAAGCACACTTGCTGAACAAACTTTTGACAAGGCATATTGTCAGTATCTAGACTCGCCTCTGGAGCAGTCTCTATCAGACACTTGGAGACCAGAGAACCTAGAAGAATTACAACTTGCCGTAGTAAGATGGGCATTGGAAAAGGCATTAGTCAGCATCAAGAGGGGAAAACAAACTGTGTGCCTTGGGTGTTGCTGTGTTTGTTGCGGGTGGCAGAAATTGCTAGCCATAACCTTAGCCCCGGAGTGATTTTAATGTGTTTTATAGAATTTGGAGTAGCACTACCTGCATCTCTGCTACATAATTTTAACCCAGCTGTCAATGTATGGGTTACTTTAGCTAATCAACTGAATCAAAGTAGTTTTTTGCGTTTCTCTTACTCAGCCTTATTCTCCCTTTCACACTTGTTTGATAGGATTACCCCTTAATGATTCAGAAGCCTATCTTTTGACTAAAGCACACATCAAAGATTGGATAAGATAGCCTGTAATGGGTTTATGATTAATTGTATCGAAGAGTATGATATCTAATCAACTGAATCAAAGTAGTTTTTTGCGTTTCTCTTACTCAGCCTTATTCTCCCTTTCACACTTGTTTGATAGGATTACCCCTTAATGATTCAGAAGCCTATCTTTTGACTAAAGCACACATCAAAGATTGGATAAGATAGCCTGTAATGGGTTTATGATTAATTGTATCGAAGAGTATGATATATGATCAGATCATTTGCCCTATGGACCGGAACCCCAAATGCTAGAAATCCTACCAACTGTAAAAGCTAGAGCATGTTTTATATTAATTCCTCTAAGCACCCCTGTAATGAAGGGAACAGATTATACTGCAATATTACACAAGGCACATCTGTTGTTCCTATGAATCCATATTGGAGAAACTCCTCAAATTGGTGTCAGCAGATAAGCAGAGATAAGATGAGCCTGGCTCCTGGATTAACTTTACCTAGAAAGCTACCATTAGGAATTTTTCTTATTTGTTGGGAACTTAGCCTTGTCCAGAATACCAACCAGACCAACAGGAGGGCAGTGTACATTTGGTCCCTTATCTATTACCCTACTCACAACTGAAATGGCAATGCAAATTCGCCTCAACCAAACGCATATTCAAACCAGCCGTCATAGACGGGCAACCTTGCCCTTAAATTCTCAATGTGATGACAATCTCAAATTATTTAATACTTTGGAAAAAATATTTTCTGCTGCCCTTCTCCCAGGTCTAGCAGTAGCAAAAGCTTTAAATAGTCTTGATAAACTTGCCTGTCTTGATAAAATTGCCTGTGTGGTAGCCAAAACAGCGAACCAAACCTCAGATATTTTGTCCCTGCTTGCCACTGATGTAAAGTCAATTAGACATGCTACACTGCAAAATAGAGCTGCAATTGATTTTATATTACTTGCCCATAGTTATGGATGTGAGGACTTTGATGGTATGT
>NW_008665177.1:0-270 GCF_000695815.1 Acanthisitta chloris | reverse complement strand
AGTGTGAGTGGGTGTGGAGTGAGTGGGGAGGGGGCAGTGAGTGGGGAGGGGGATTGGGGGGTCTAAGAGTGTGTGTGTGAGTGTCCAGGAGTGCCCACGAGTGAGTGGCAGTGGGTGTGGGAGGTCTGGGGGTGCATCCCTGAGTGTGTCTGAGTGTCCTTGAGTGGGTGTGGAAGAGTCTCTGGGCTGACTCAGGGTGTGAGTGAGTGTGAACTCGAGTGGGTGTGAGTTGTCCCTGGCAGTGGCTGAGTGGGTGGGCAATCGGGTGGG
>NW_008665176.1:0-789 GCF_000695815.1 Acanthisitta chloris | reverse complement strand
TCTATCTAGCCTGTCCAGATCCCTCTGATAGGAAGAGCCTTCCTACCCAAGCTCCATAACCCCTCAACATCCACTTAAAATTTTCATAGTAATATGTGACCACAAAATTTAAAAGACAAAATAAAAACAATTGTCCTTACCTTTAGCCAAAGTAGCATAACATATGAAGCAGAATAATATGAGAAATGTTATCAATCTAATGTTCATCACCTTTTTGAAATGTATTATTCCTGAGGCCAATGGCATATTATAAATGCAAAATATATAGGCAACCTGAGAATTTTTCCTGTCCTGAGAGCTGTGTTATTTAATCCCCTCTCTATCATTAAATGATAATCTTACAGTACTATAGCCACCCTAGATACCTACTTGATGCAAGTTTTTCAGTGAAAAAGTTTATCTGATTTGTTTTAAAGACTCATTAATATTATATATTTCATGCTAGATGGAGAATTTCATGGTGTCGCTATACAGAAAGCTACACTAAAAAGAATTAACAACTGGGAACTGTGTCATAACTGAATGCAGAAATTAAGCTGAAATGAAAGAACCTATTTTCCATTTGCAGGAAATAAATGAATTGTTTTAGGACCAAGATAATAAATTAAAAGTCTTTGCTTTAAATATTTCTAATGAACAGAATGGCGGCTTAGCAAGCTCTTCCACCACCACCCTCAGTACTCTTGGATGAATCCCATCCAGCCCCATAGACTTGTGTCTAAGTGGCACAGGAGATCATTAACTACTTCCTCCTGGATTACAGGGGTCTATTTTGCTTCCCATCCCTGT
>NW_008665175.1:0-669 GCF_000695815.1 Acanthisitta chloris | reverse complement strand
CATGGTTGTGAGGAATTGGAAGGAATGTGTTGTATGAACCTGTCCGATCATTCGGTCAGCATCCATAAGCAACTGAAACAAATACAAGACAGCATGAATAAAATAACTGTAGGGCACAATCCTTTTGATGATTGGCTACAAAACTTAGGATTGACAGGATGGCTGTTACTGTTGTGTCATTGGGTGGCTCCAGTTTTAATCTGTATTCTACTATTATTATTAATTATACCATGTTTGTTACAATGTATGCAATCGCTAGTGTGACGTAGTTTAGCTATAGTTTTTAAAGAAAAAGATATGTTGGGGCCTGGCTAGCTGAAGAGCTGTAACTTGAGCAACCATTAAAGGAATGCTTAAGCAATCAAAACAAGACACACCAAGTAGGTCTTGCTGACCTTGTGTCTATCTTCATACATTCCTGTGTCTTCAATCCAGCACTTTATAATCGTCCAATTTTTTCCTGCTGCCAGAGTTTTAGGTCCAGTTTAGTTTTGCTGTCTTATAGATAAGTCATTTTGCTAAAAAGCTAGAATAGTGCAACTAATTAGATTCTCATATATATTATGTAATCCTTGCTATCAGTTTCCCAGGATGTGAGCTTAAAATTGTAACCTATCTTAAGTGAGAATTGTATGCGTGGAGAAAGCAGAGCAACCAATCAAAAGTTGC
>NW_008665174.1:14077-30868 GCF_000695815.1 Acanthisitta chloris | reverse complement strand
TTGAGGGGAACCTGTGAGCCGGGGCGATGCGAGGTGCCGAGAGTGGGGTTGGGGAAGGTACCCCCCAAAACACCCGCGTCAAAGCTCTCCCTGCCCAGCTGGGGCTCACCCCACCCCACGTCACCCTGTGCATCTCTCCGCGCCTCTCCGCTGCGGTTTGGCTGCTGCTGCGGGGTTTACGGCAGCAAAACAGTTTGGGGGGGCCAAGTTTCCCTTCCCTTTTCTCCCGAGGAGCAAAGAGCAGCAGTGTCCAGTGTGTCCCCCCAGTGTCCCGAGCCCGGGGGTGACAGTGTTCAGGGATTTAGTGTTTCCTGCTGCAGTGACTGACCCGATAAACATTAAAGCATTTTTCATTCAAATAGCAATGCATGCGGGACGACTCTGAGGGGCTTCGGTCTGGACACCACCCAACCCTTTCCCAAATCTCATCCCACTGGAATACCTGCTTTAAAAATATTTTCTTTATAAGCATAGTTACCGTTTGCTCCAACAGGCTGGAAGTGGCTTTTTTTTTCCTAGATCGATTTAAAGTTGATGTTCTTTTACTTATTTATGTTTAACCATCTTTGACATTTAAAATCTGAATATACAAAAAATTTAGCAGACAGGAGCCGCGGTTCAGTCTCACCCCCCTTCACTAGGGGCAGGTTCTTCAGAGGAAGACACACAAAACTGCCAGAAAACTTTCAGAAATAAGTTTGGGTGGGTTGTTTGTTTGTTTGTTTAAATTTATTTGTTTCCTTGACGACAGCCATTTGTCTAATCCCAGGCAGATTCAGAAGTCCTGGTTTTCTTTGCCTCGCTATTTGGCTGGGCTCCTTGCAGTATCCCCAGCCTGGCACAGGTGCTGTCGGGCACTTGTCACCTTTTCTGTTCCCCCACCCAGGCTTAGCTCCTGCTCAGTGGAAGGAGGCAGGGGCAAGACATCTGAGCTACCACGCAGAAAAAAGGGAGCTTCAAACTCCAGATCTGAGTTGTAAACGACTAAATCCCTTCTGACGAAGCCTTTAGGCAGACAGGTCAAGAAGAAACCCTTAATAAGAGTCATGTCCTTTGGGGAGTAGATTGGGAACAGGTATCTCTTTAAAGCAGTTTTTCTTCTTTTCCACATCGCAGGCCCTCTCTACCGTAGTCTTGATTTTCGTTTGGCTCCAGGCTTGCAGAATCGGATTGTCTGGAATTAGAAGATTTGGATATTGTTCCTCTTGATGTCAAAGGATTCCTTCCCCCCAAGAAAGAATGTCTTATATGCAGGATCAGGCCCCAGTGGAAGAGAGGTATGTGGGCAAATTCAGGGTTCAAAAGCAGTGATATGTAACCTGTTGCTGTGTTGCCATTTCCATTTCCTTTTTATTGCCAGATCTGTAAACAAATTGCCCCAAAAGCTAGAAGAATATTGCTTTTCTATTTCCAGAAACATCCTCTACTCCTTTGTCTTGACTAGCAAAGCACTGGCTTCTGGACACCCAGGGGACAATCTCTCTCCAGAGCCTCCTGGTATAAATCTAAAAATCATCTTGGAGCCAGTGGGCTACAATTCATTTTATTACCCCAGTGTTAATCTAGAATAGGTACATAAAAACTGTTAGGACAATTAATCTGAATTAATTTCCAAAGTGAATTAAATTAAATTGAATGAAGACCACCTGAATTCTGAATAAGAACAACCTTCACAGGGGTTTCATGCAGTTTAATTAATCCACTTTTAAATTCTCACCTTCAGCTAATTTGGGTTATTTTGCTGAGTGTCCCCACATAGGCAAAATCTTAGAGGTAAACGTGGCTCAGGGGAATTCCTCTGGATTTACCCAGATGTAATTTAGAACAGAAATGTATCCTCTAATACTCTTTGACCACGGCACAGAAACAATGCAGAAATAAGGGATATATAAATTGCGCTGCTGCATGAAGCTCAACTTTATGGAGGAAACCTTTCCTAAAAAATTATTTTTTAATTGTTTTTCTGTTTCCTCTCACCCTGTAACTCTGTGTGTAAAATGCATGTGCATGTGTATGTAGACATGCACATTATGTATGTCTACTCTATTTGTCTTTGCTCTATTTGTTTAATCCATTAATGGTTCTCCTCTGTGCACCTGAGACTCCCATTGAAGTTAAACTGGGAGCAAAAGAAACAGCAGGATCAGCTGGTTGGGAGGCAGCTTAGCACTGCACCTTCAAAGCTGAAATAGCACAACAAATCTGAAATCCACTGCTGCTCGGGATCAGCAATCTAGGACAAATTTACAAAAACAAGGCTGTCTTTCAAAGAGCAAAACCCCTTCTTACTGGCCAAGGAAGTTTCATCAATTTTATAAAGGTTGTAAGTATGTTTTCCAGTGATGTTGCAATATCATCACAATATTGCAGTATTGTTGAGATAGTAGTCCTCCCCTTTTAATGGTACTTGGTGAATTAAGGAGAGCAACTGGAACATGCACAGGAAGGTTTCAATTTTCTCAAGAATCCATTTCAAGCAGGTGAATTGCTATTTCACCATACAAGGTAACTACACCAGGTACCTGTTCTTTTCTAACAGTTATTTTAAAGATCAAGGGAGTAATTTTTCCTTCTGAAATCAGTGGCTGTAGGACACATGGATTAAAGCTCCCTACATTGCAATTCATAACCAAAATTATAGAATCATAGAATGGTTTGTGTTGGAAGGAACCTGAATGACCACCTAGTTCCAACCCCTCTGACAAGGGCAGGGACATCATGAGTGGCTTTCTGGTACCTCCAAGGACAGATTGCCTAGATCAGAGCAGTCTGCTCCAAGCAGGTATTTGTGCTAAACATCCCAGATTGTCACAGTAACAGAATCACTGAAATACCTCTTCAGATAACTGTATTAGTAAAGGAAGGTATAATGGTATGATCATGCCAGAACACACCCAGAAACCTGTAATTCTACTCCTTTGTACAATGAATTACTGCGTGACCTTGCAGAGAGCCATTTATAGACCAACATTTTAAAGATAAGCTCTCAAATAAGAGTGGCCTGTGAGTAATCTGGTGTGCAGCCCATCTGTCCAGACTGGGCATTTCTGAAAATCAATCTCCTTTGGATTGGGATTTCTCAGTTGACATACCTAAGTTGGAAAAATATGACCTCTTCTTCAAGCCTCAATTTATGCACCTGGAAAGGATGTGTGTGTATGTGTGAATGTATTTAGGGAGCATTATTTATCTACTAGCATCTCAGTGAGATTTTATAAAATGTAGTTGAGTTAAAAACTCAGTCATACCTTAGCTTTCACTCTCACTTCTTTATAGAGCAGTTGAAAATAAATAAATACCATAGCTAAAAGCCTCATTGAAAAGCTACATAAAATGAAAATTCTCAGGAATTTAGAAACAATGTAGGAACACTACGATTTGATTCTAGACTTTGATTTCTAGACTTTTCAGGAGTGTGGATTGTTGCCAGTCTTTTCCTTGACATCCGAATTTTAATTTCATGCACCATAATCATGCTATGAAAGAGATGCTAGTTATTAGCCCATGGACATCGTTGGACCAACTTTCATGGTGCTGTGGTCCCAGTGGTCTGCAGGAGCCAACTGGAAGCTACTAGCCTAGTACAGAACCTGGTCTAACAGTCATTGAAATGAATGGAACTTTTTATTTCTTAAAGTCATTCTGTGAATATTATGGATTGGTTTAAAAATAGACACATCACAGTGAGAAGATCTAACTTAAAGAATCATGAGAACCAATGGGTGTCACTCCATCCATCCATCCATCCATCCATCCATCCATCCATCCATCCATCCTCTTCAGTGCAGAGATCACCATACTTAGTATCAAGGACAGTTCAGTAATTAGTCCCAGGATGGTTTGTGGGCCACAAGCCTCCAGCAGACAACCAAGAGTTTCTGGGTCATGATGACTGCTGAACTTACTTCGCAGTATCCCAGCCACAGAGTAAGGTGTCTCACCTCATTTCAGGTGTCCACACTGTTGAAGTCCAACAGTGTCATACTTCCTGGTCACGTACACACCTACAGTGTGCTGAGAACAGACCATTTCATAAAATCAGCTACTTATTAGTCAAAACCCAAGCCTAAAGACCCTGTGACAACTGAAAACAAGTCAACAACTGTCTCTGGTCTCTACAGTTATCTCAGCCAAGGGAGTGAATCCTATGCACTCTGCTCTTGGAACAATCCAATTTCAGTGTTGTGGCCATAAGATCAATCCACCTTCTGACCAAGTCCTTTCATAATTTTGAAAGCATTTCTGAAAAATTCAAGGCCAGGTTGCATGAGGCTTTGAGTAACCTGGTCCACTGGAAGGGGTCGCAGCCTATGTCAGGGGGATAGAACGAGATGATCTTTAATGTACCTTCCAACCCAAACTATGCCATGATTCTATGATTTAAAGGAAAATGCTCCTACTAATTTGTTTGTCAAATTTAAACGCATAGCAACAACCCAATGGATTCAGTCTTTACAATGGACACAGGAGATTTTCAAAACAGGTAGTATCAAATTTTATGACACCTAAACCTATTATAAAAGGTGAGCAAATGGCCTGAAGTTCTGTCAGGGGATATTTGGGTTGACTATTAGGGAAAATTTCATCACCAAAAACCATGTCAAGCACTGGCACAGGCTGCCCAGTGCAGTGGTGGAGTCATCATCCCTAGAGGGTTTTAAAAGCTGTGTGGATGTGGGACTGGCGGACATCGGCTAGTGGTGGCCTTGGCAGTGCTGAGGGAACAGTTGGACTTGATTTTAGCAGGCTTTTCCAACCTAAATGATTCTATGATTCTTCTGCCTGATGTTCCCACCACCTCCCACCTGGATTTAGGACTACTCACATAGGCAAGATGATGGCTTCTGCCTTGACATCACCTCATCTAATCACCTCTACTTCTACTTTGCCAATTGTTTTGTTGCTGCCATCCCAGTAATGATAATTTAGGTATTTCCAGAACCCAGGACTTCAGTGGTGTAATAGCAATTTCAAGAGGTAGAGAGTTTTCACCAGTGGCAGAAACAGTTTAATACCCACCTTCCCTTTCCTCACACCCTGCCTCCTGTTCCAGTTCCTCCACTATGGTTTAGCTTCCTTTTATCTGTGATAACACACCTATCTGTAGGGTCACCTTTCAGCCTCAAATAGTGAAACACTTCAGAGTGAACACAATTTTCAACCTCTGCAAGAGGAGTGCTCCTCATCACAACAGGAAAATGCAGGGTAGGGGCTTAATGATATCTCCAGCTAATTTTGAAATCAGAAAAAAATATTACAAGTATTTGTCCCTAACTTGTCCTTGTAAGTGAGTAAGTCTCTGTATTAGGTACCTTACATAAAGCTTTTATTTCACAGCAATGCTAACATACTTCAGTGAGCTGATGTTTAGAAATCAAGCAAGCACATAACTAATTTCAAATGAGCACCATTGAAGATTAGTTTGGTCCAGAAATTAAAATCTTTCCCATCTGCTTTTATACATGATTGTTAATTAATTGGTAGGTAATAAACACGGACACTAGTTTTGACAGCTCTGCAGCATAGAAACATGAAGATATTATGGAGTAGCTTTCCTAGTGTTATGCTATTAAGTCACAGTTGAATTCCCAGGAAAAGCTGCTGCAGAGAAGATGTGAGAGGCATTTTTGAAGAGGTGCCTACAAGCCATCTGGAGTCCAGCTGCTATTTATGCAGTGGTGCACCCTTCTTTGAGCCCAACCTTGCTGATTTGTCCCTTTTCCAGTTGCAGCCCCAAACTGGGGAGGAATGTTAAAGTCCTTGGTCAGGGTTGGGGTACACACCAGACCTGCAGGGCAGTCTGATGCAACTCCTTACTTTGCTACCATGGTCTCATGTAAGCCATGCAAGTGGATTTATTTCTCTTTGTATGAATTCATAGAATCCTAGAATGGTTTGAGTTGCAGGGACCTTCAAGACCATCTCGTTCAAACCACCTGCCATAGGCAGGAACACCTTCCATCGACCAGGTTATTACTCAGAGTCCCAACCTGGCCTTGAACACTTCCAGAAATGGGGCAGTCACAGCCTCTCTGGGCAACCTGTGCCAGTGCCTCGCCACCCTCACAGCCAAGAATATCCTTACAATATCCAATCCAAACCTACTTCCTTTCAGTTTAAAATGACTCCCTCTTGTTCTACAAAGTTCTTCCCTGCACAAATGTAAGTGCCCTTTTAATTCATCATTGTAGGACTTAAGGTGGGTGCCTGAATTGCTAATGCATTATGCAACTGGACCTTCACATGACTAAATTCAGGGGATATGGATTAATCCATAGGACAAATCCTTAAGAGAGTCTTTAGAAAAAGCATGACAATTTGGGAGGAACAGTGTTTTAATTCCACTGAACTTCAGTCACATTAAGTACATGGGTCACTAGCTAACAGTGATGATAAACAAGCAGAAAAGTGCAATAAAAGTTACTGGGGCACTGGGTTGCAGAGAGGATACAGGTGCCTGGACCATGTTTTTACTTCATAAATTCCTATCCCAGGAAATAAACCAAAAATACTGCACGGTGAGACACTCTCCACAACCCCACTCTCCCCAAGCTCTCTGCTCTCCACTCTGCCCAGTGCCACTTCTCATCCAGATAAGGCAGATACACAATGCCCTCAGGGAGCCAGAACAGGTGAGTGCCGGTACCACAGGGACAAATTCAGGGAAGATCTCCTGGACATGCAGTCAGCCACCTCTCACTTGAAGGAGTATCAGTTTCCCAAACCTCATTACAAATGTGTTTCTTTGGCTGAGTTTTAGGAAGGAAGGAGTTAGAGCATCTACTTTGCCTTATATTTTCTGCTGCTGAAGGAACACAAAGGTCATTAGCAGCTCTACTGGTCTTTTAACATTGGATCTAAACACCTTTAACCCCAGAGGGCTTCACACCAGTAGGAAAAATCCCATGCTTTTGAGGTCTCCAGCCCTTTATTATGCTTTTCCATCATGATTACCTTGGCTTCAGAAAGTTTTAATACCATTCAAAACTCAATCCAGTTTTATTGACATCTCTAGTTTTGCCAAACAGTTAAACTGAAGCAGACAGCATGAATTTCAGCCAATCAATATTCATTTAAAACTGGACACCCATATGTAAGCATACTCTCTCCTTGGCAATGGGTAAGGAGACTGAACAATCAATCCATACTTGTATTTAAACTCGGCGACTGTATTTTCAAAAACCCCCACAAAAGGCAAAATTGAATGGTTGAATAAGGCAACATGTGATTTCTGTTATGTTGTTATTAATAATTAATAATTCACTTAATAACACAGCAGGAGCCTAATGCAAAGCCCACTGATGTCAATAGATTTCTTTCCAGTGCTCTCAGTAGCACCAAACCAGACACAAAGGCTCAGTTTTTTCACAGTGTTTAAGCACCTATGTCCCATGTTGAACTCAAACACCTTCCACTTCATGGCCCCTTGACTCAGAGCAAGGCAGTGAAGTGATTGTGATATGGTATGATGAATGATGGAGTGCGGTGAATATGTGATGAGTGATGAAGACTGGATCAAGAGAGCTCTATCTGCATGTGAGAGGGGTAGATTTAAATTTTGGCCTTACAGCACTAGTTAAATATGCCCACCTGCTCTATTATGGATATACACCCTGTATAGCAAGACTTGTGTTTATACTATCATGCTTCAACATAACAAGCAGATTGCATGAATTATTGACAGGCTGAGAGAGTTGGAGGTGTTCAGCCTGGAGAAGAGAAGGCTTCAAGAAAACCTTAGAGCCCCTGTCAGTGCCTGAAGGAGCTTCAAGAAATCTCAGGAATGGCTTTGGATGAGGGCATAGGGTGACAGGGCAAGGAAGAATAACTTCACACTGACAGAGTGCAGGGTTAGATTCGATATTAGGAGAAAATTCTTGCTGTGAGGCACTGGCACAGGTTGCCCAGAGAAACTGTGGCTGCCCCATCCCTAGAAGTGTTCAAGGCCAGGCTGGATGGAGCTTGGAGCAATCTGGTCTAGTAGAAGGTGTTCTTGCCCATGGCAAGGAACTGAATCTAGATGGTCTTAAAGGTTGTTTCCAGCCCAAACCATTTTGTGATTCTATGATTAATAGCCATTATGCATTATCTGCATCCTCATTTTAGGCTCTGGTTGTGTGCAGTCAGAGCCTGATGTCTAAAAGATCAGAAGATCCAGGAAACAGCAAGCTGTTAAGTTTACTTAAAACTTTCCCTGGCCTCTTCCTGGCTGCCATCAACATCTTTAAGACAGCTTCTGAGAAGTCCTGTGGCAGCCAGACATGCAGGACCTGGACAGCTGGACATTAAAGCAAATATTATTGTTCTTATTATTACCATTTTGCCTCTCTAATTAACCAGTTGGGCACTTGCCAGCCCTTTCTATCTGTATTGTAAGGGTTGTTTCCATTTGGTTTAGGCAGACAGTCTTACTTTAAGATCCCTATTGATCAGCTGCCATTCTCACGTGGTTAAAGCACTCCTCTTGGGGGACTCTCTCCTGTTTTAAGTGCATATAGTTACTCTCATGACTGGCTTGTAAACAGGTTTTAATGGGGCTATTAGTGTAAAAGGGCAGGAAACTTTCAAAAACAGCCTTTTAAATATTCATGAAGATGTTTAATCTGGTGCTTAATCACCACTGTTTGCATATAGCAAAAGCGGGGGGGCAGCAGTGCTACACTGTTAGCTTCAAGGGGGCATTAGTAAACACTTTTAGACCCGTGATTAATGTACAAATAGCAGCCAAACTCTTAACAAAACATGCCCCACCTTTTGCAGAAGAGCTCTCCAGAACTCTTGTCCAAAGAGAGCATTGCATTCCAGGAGAGGAAGTTCAGGGCTGGGCTCTGCTCTTGCCCATGTTGAGCATGGCATGTGCTGTACCTTCTGCACTGGCTGGATTCCCCCAGGTCACAGTGGCTTCAGAGTGGACATCTATGTCTGAGTGGTGGGTCCAGAGCCCCAGGAAATCTCCCAAAGACAGCTCTGCCCAAGTGGGATGCTCTGTGTCCTGTGGCTGTCCCTCATGGGAGCTGGATGGACCCTCCAGGAGATGCCAGTATCTCCTCATTTCTAGTAATGGGCTCATTCACTCTTGTTTTCTTTCCAGCAAAGCTCTGGCTCAGACTTTCAACTGATGTATGTTGGCTGAATTGGTGCAAGAGCTTGACAGACTCCGTATTTAACTAGCCATCCATGTGGTCATACCTATTCAGTCTCTGCTCTGATCTGACCTAGGAGCCTCAGGACTTGGGTAAAGGAGGGGTAAGCTAAACATGGAATTTCAGCCTACTTTCTGTATTGCTTTGGGGATAGATTTTATCCATATCTTTGGTAGTTTTTGTAATACATGTTTTATTTTCATGTAACAAGTAAAGGCGGAAAGGATAGCATTTCCCCAGTGGGAGAGACTTCATGCAATTTTAAAAACGTGCATTATTTAATCCAGTAGGCATTAAGATGCCTTGAGCTGTTAACACCTGTTGTGGAAATCCATAATACACAGGCTTAAAAAACCAACAACCCTGAGAGACCAATAAAAGTTCATGCAGAGCTGTCGTCCCTCCTGTGTCAATGAGTACTTAAGAATCCTGAAATCTGTGGCTGAACTCACTTATTGAGCACGTGCTTTCTCTCCAGCTCCAAAAAAAAAAAAATAATCCTTAGGATAATTTCATTGAAAAAGAAAGTGTAATGAATATGAAACACCAGTGAACTGCATTTCTTATACAGACCCATCATGCATTTTTTATATGTTTCCCAACCTAGGCACCTAAATGCACCGACTAATAGTCTATGTTACTACCTCGTAAAACTCCATGTAAAACTTCAGCCAACATTTTTTAATGCTTTGACACACTATCATTTAACATATGTCAAACCCGGGCAGCTTGCCCTCAGCTGAGGAGGTAACCTTTGTCTTCTACCAAGTAGATTAAAAAAGCAATTCCCAATAGGAAATGCAAGGGGAAAACAAAATTCCCCAGGGAAAGTGTAGAAGAAACTCTTCATGTGATTTCACCTTAATTAGCAAGACCTGTGCTCATTTTATGTTCATAATCAATAGAAACTAGTTATGCTGTGAAGTCCTGGCTGGATTGAAGCCAGGGGAAGTTTTGTCACTGATTTAATGATGGGACCCCTCTGATAGGACCTCTCTAATGGGACCACCTAAAATTTAGATAGCTGCCTTCAACAAGGAGCTAAGAGTATTATGCCATTTGAAGCACACTCTGGAGTGTCCTTCTTGGCCTGTCAGCTACCTAGTTGACCCATGTCAGGTTGTTGACCCCATATGGATACTTCTCCCGTCCTGGAAGTGGTCAGTCTAGCACCACTCCTATCTCTTAGACAGCTGAATCAAGCCCAAGGAATCTGTGCGACATCTGTATTGAAGAACTGTTTTGAAGTGATGTATATAAGACAGGTAATGAGATCCATGGTTGAAGAACAGGTATCATTGTTGCCTATACTCAGTGTTCAGATGATGCACAGGGGTGTCCTGGTGGCTGGAGGTACACCGGTATCTGCATGTGGACTGGTGTCCCAGTTCCCAGCAGAGCCTGAAGATTGAGATGGGTCAAGCAATTGATCTAGATGATAAAACATAAATGTCTATTGCCATGTGACATGTCCAGAGCTACCTGGAGTACCACATATGAGAGGATTGTGAAGGGGCAGTGTCTTTCTGGAGCAAGAGCTAAGGCCAGGTGAGATGACCCAGATCCCCTCAGACATGGCTGGACAGTTTCATGGTGTGATTCATGGGGCTGTGCTGTGCAGGGCCAGGAGCTGGACTTCAGTGATCCTTGTGTGTCCCTTGCAACTCAGGATGTTCTATGGTTCCACGATTATATGACTTGTGTTAAGGCAGATGGATTGAGTCCTGCGTGTTTGCACATGAAGCCAAAATCCCATCCACTGGGCTGATTCTGTAGAGCCTCAGCTACAGGAGACCGGTTCCACCTTGCTGCGGGGTAAGACAAATCCTACAGCTGCAGAAGAGTTTTATCATAGGGATAATTAGAAACTTTCCTACCTGCCTTTATTAACTTAATATTTTTATAATTAATTTGCAGCACTCAAGCCATTTCAGCAGCAGCTGTAGAAATCTCTGAGGAAGGCAGGGAATACCAAGATTGTTTATGCGTGGATCCTAGGAAATTTTTCACCATGACTCTCTCCTGTGGTGGACTCCTTGGGGACAAGTGAGAATTTCAGCAATTTTATGAAATTTACTTAACAGTCTGTTGATGTTCAGATGAGGAGCACAGTAGGCAGGAGGACAGGAGACACCATCTTGAAGAAAATTAAAGACAAATCTGTCACGGATATGAGGAAAGCCATGATTAGGTTCAGACTGGAAACTCATGATGGTGGTTATAAGCCCGGCACATGATCTGGGAGACTATCTAGTTGAGGTTTCCCTCAGTTTCTCTGCTGAAATCAGAGGATTTTTTTTATCTCAGAACAAAAATAAGATGTTTTTCAATATTATTCTTGATTTCTAGGCAGCTCTGTCTCAGCAAGACACAGATTAAGTCCCATTTATCTTTCACTTGAGTTTTACAGCTTGGCATGTAGGTGATGATGCCTTTCTTGAAAAGATCTCATAGCATATACAGAATAAGGGTTTTGGTTTGACAGCACAGTTAGATTTCTGTTTTGTGAACCATATGTAATGTATTTTTTAAACAACATTAACTGAAAAAGATATTACAATATTTCTTAAAATACTTCTCTTTCCATGATTTTGATAAATTTCAATGATTGCTTTGGGAAATATTTCAGTAACAAATTTAGGAAAAATCAGGAAGAAATAGATATATTTTCAAAACTTGTGGAATTAAAGAAAGGTGATTTTTTTTAATGTTCTTAACAACAGAAACACATGGAGTAATCCTATTCAGGCAGCGTGGTGACTCCTTACAATCGCTTCTGAGATCTATCATGAAACTACACATTGCATTGGAAAAGCAAAAAGATGAGAAATTTCAAAGTTGCTTTTCTAGCATAGAACCATAGAATGGTTTGAATTAGAAGGGACCTTACAGATTATCTAGTTCTAAGCCTTTGCCATGGGCCAGAACACCTTCCACTAGACCTGGTTGCTCCAAGCCTCATCCAACTTGGCCTTGGATATCACTCCTCAGAGATTTTCTTTGCAGTTAGATGCTTCTGGTCAGCATAATTTCTTTGGCTTCTGTGGTTTTCCTCTCTGAAAATCATGGAGTTGAGATTAAGTATTTGTTGACCAACCTTGTTTTCTTTATCCCACATGCTTTGAGGTAAATCCATGACTCGTCCTAACTCTTCCTCATTAAATGAGATTGGCAGCCCATCATGTAGTCTGCACAAGAAATGACAACCCTAGGTATTTTTTTTGAGGAAACAAAATAACCCAAAGGAGATAATGACCTCATAGCCATCCTTGCATCCGCAGTGGCAAAGGACGCCACTGGATGGAATGAAGCCAAAGAATAGAGCACTTCTGGAGACATCCCTATATAGATGCTTATTTTTAACCCTCATGCCCAAGCCTGGAAGATCCAGTTCTTTCTGCAGGAGTCAGTCCTATATTAGTGCTCCAGCTGAGGAACATGCATTAACAACTCTTAGTCTCTTGTACTGAGCATTATGTCTCATCTTTGAAGTCAGATTAATGGAGATTAGTGGTACCATTTAAGAGTTTAAACATCATTCTGACCCAAATTGGTTGTGCAGGCCTAGTGTATAATGTTGGATATGCAGGGCTCTTAATGTCCAGCAAGTGATTTCACTAATTGTTTCAGAGAAGAAAGCTTGTGTTACTTTCTGCTCTAATCCTGAGGTACTTCCCCCCATGCTTTTCAGATCCACTGTCAAACACATCTGGTTATCCATCTATGTAACTACCCATTTAATAATCAAAGATCATTGTGTTATAACTCCAGTTGGCCTGTCTGCTTGTTCTGCATGGATGATTTTATTCATGCCTCTGATCTGTTGCATGTCTGCTCCAGTTCCCACTAGGAGTGACACTGGACTTGATGGAAACAGACAAAAAATAAACAGGCACAACACTGCAGAACCTGTTGCACTGTATTAAAACAAATAGTTCTAATTATTTAAAATTAGATGGCTTGGCATAACCCATGCAGAAACTAACAACAGAGGAAGCAAAAATATTCTTGTTTAACACTACAGAAATGGAATTGATCCTAGTAAGTCATGTTTATTTTTGTAAAATAATTAAACAAAACCTGTTGCATTTCTCTGGCTGTGTGACCAAAACCAATTTAGATACACACTGAACTTTTCAAGAAATCATTCACTCAGTTGGATTTGGTTCTGGTGCTATAAAAAGTACAAAATAATAAAAGAAAAGCACTTTTCCAGTGTTGCTTTTAGGATTTCCCATGGGACTCTCTATGGATGTCAGCTGTATTTTGGATGTTGCACCAACAACAAACTCTCATTTCTGTGTTCTTGGACCTGGCAGCCCTTGGCTGTCTCATGGTCTTTGTTCTACCTCAAGGTCTGCAGAAATATCTGAGACCAGGATCCAGTTTATGCCTGTGTTTCAATGAAGTGGTTGTCCTGATGTATGTGACCACATTCTCCATCCAGCCAATGGAGGGACATAGATGTCTTTGGAGGAGATAGAACGCCTGTGTAAGGCAGGCATTTCCTGCCTTGGTTGACTTTCAAGAGCACCTCCACTTGGCAGAAGAGGAATTTATTGCTTATTTTAAGAAAACTCCCCTTCCCTAAATAATGAAGATGGAGGTATCTGAGTTTGGCAGGCTAAATCGCTGGAGCGACATGTCTTCTGGCTCTGCTGAAGAGCAGCAAGTGTCAGAGTGCCATGCTTTACTGTCACCTCCTGGTGACTGGCCAGATGTGTGCTCTACCTGAAATTAAATTAACCCAAGTCCAAGAGACAAATTCCCACCTCTCTCAAGAACTGCTCAGGCAGCAGTTTTAATAGCTTATGTCCATCTCTCGGATAACATGCTAGAGACACTATGTTTCCAACACAAGGAGCAAGGAGAATGCTACATATTAACCATCACCCCTTCCTTCAGCACCCGGTTTCTCCCTTGGGGTTTCTCATTGAAACACTGACCCACCCTGACCCTGTTTAACTATTGAGATCTGACAAGATCAAAGCCTGAGGTGGTATGGCTGAATTTACATGTGCTTAACAAATTGCCTGTTCACTCAATTACATTTTATTTAATCATCTGTAATCATATAAATTATGCCTGATGGTAGTAAATGTTCATGTCAGTTCCTAATTACAGATTGATTAATTGACTGTGGTGATTTGTATTACTTATATACGAATATATGAAGATGATGATAAATTATGATTAGTATGCAACATTTCATATGAAACATAGCCAGAACTATGGGAAACTTTCCTTTCTTTGACACTTGCATTCAGTGTATCAAAGATGTTTTGCATTATTGCGTGCCCCAAAAAGGGACACTTTCACTACATTTAAAAGAAGACAAAGAAAGGAGAACTATGATGTATGTTGCTTGGTGTCTCAGATGAAAATTTAAGCAAATAAAAAACTCTTGAAGATTTCATCCACCACAAATTTGCCTGTTGCTTTCTACTCAATTCAGTATTGATCTGGACTGCACACCAACTTAGGTCATAGTATGATATTCAAGAAAGTGAGAAAAAATTGTGCTGATGTCATTTGAGGATAAGCCCTCTTGCTGGTTCATCTTATCACACTGCTGTCCGGATAACTGCTTTGAGTTTGGAGTACTGATGGTATAAGCCCAGGTCTGCTATTAAAAAGGAATTCTGTTTGCTGATTAATGTCTATTTTCCCAGATAAATATTCAACTAGACCAGGTTGCTTCAAGCCCCATCCAATCTGCACTCAACACTTCCAGGGATGGAACAGCCGCAGCTTCTCTGGGCAACCTGTGCCAGTGCCTCACCAAGCTCACAGGGAAGAATTTATTCCTAATATCAGATTTAACCCTGCCCTCTGTCAGTGTGAAGCCATTCCTCCTTGTTCTGTCACTCCAGACCCTTGTCCAAAGTCCCTCTCCAGCTCCTTTGGAGCCCCTTTAGGCACTGGAAGGATCTCTAAGGTCTCCCCAGAGCCTTGTCTTCTCCAGGCTGAACACTCCCAACTCTCTCACTCTGTCTCAATAGCAGAGGTACACCTTTTTTGGTCTCCTCTGGATCCACTTCAACAGGTCCATGTCTTTCTATGGCCATATCATTTGTGAATACACTCAGGTCTTACTTCTCAGTCATTCCCACAAGATACCAGGAATTATTAACTTGTCTGCCAACGCTGCTATTCCATTTCTGTTAATCCATTTCTGAAATTGACTTGGCTCCTCCCACACAGCATATCAGTCCTCCCCATGCATTTTCAGAAAACATCATTAGAAAATGTCTACTTTTTGTACCAAGGTCATTCACAGGCATCTTGAATATGACTACTGAAAAAACAATCCCTGAGGAGCTCCACTAACAAACTGTCCCCAGTCCAGCGCTTCCTCTGTTACTAGAGACTCTTATTTCCCCTACAGGTAAACACCTCACAATTTTCTTTCTAAGCTCCCATTCTTCCAGGTACATTAATCCAGCTGATCCCTCTCTGAAGCAAGGATAAGTGACACCTTTTTCATTCCCTTTGCTGAAAGTTAGGTCTCTTATCAAAGGAATATGCTAAACACAAGTGACACTTTCTGTCTTTGGAAAGCCTCAGTTATATTTAAGATCACAGCTCTATATCGGTAGCCATTCTTCCCTCCAAATTTTGTTCTTTGTTGGTTTTTTTTTTCACCTTATTGAGGTTAAAGCGGTTATAAAACTGCAAAATTAAAGGTATAATTGATTTTCTACCACTTTATATCTGGGATGGAAATTCTCCAGTGCCTTCACCTAGACTGGATTAATCTCTCCATCATTTTCTTATGTCTCAAAAGTAGTAATTTCCACTTTTTTCTGCCTGATTTCTTAGTGTCCAGCCTGCCTGTGCTGTGCTGCCATACTCATCTGTACTGAATGCTGAATCAAGGTATATGGTTGGATGCTGAGAAGTAAAACCAGTGTGTGTCTGACAGTCATTCAACAAGATATTTTTCTTTAAAATGTCTCCACTCCCCTGCATCTTTCACGAACTCTTGGACACCTACTTGTAACAATCTTTCCCTGTGTTTTGCCAAAGTAGGTATCTATCCTTAGATCCACAGGATGGGTGGCCATATTTTGGCCATTGTCCATTCAAGGAACCCTTCTCTGACCTGTTACTGTGGTGATTTGTGAGACACTGACTCTTAGGAGCAACATCCAAGTAATTGTCTGCTTCCAAGACGAGACTCTAGACTATCCACAAAGGATAAGAATTGAAACCCATCTCAAACCCCTAGTTACTGATAGCCAAATAACTTCAACAGCTTTTTGTTCTCTTTATATTTGACAAATCTAGAAATTTTGGTTAATAATAGGAGGCATGATGAAGGCAATCTGTTTCTTACACCAGAATTCTGTCCTCTAAAATGAACAGGTTAAGTAAGATAAATCAGTTACCCAGAGGGTAGGTTTTTGGGTGTATCTTTCTCCTTGTCTTCCAGTCTGTCTGTCCACCTGCTATCAGTGCTCTCAGGTGTGGAAGTTGATAGGTTTTATCTGGGATATAGCTCAGCATCCCTCTGTTTTGACAGAAGGCCTTTCTGCAAGGAAGGCTGCTCCAGCACCTTGGACTTTCTCTTGCCCAAGTCTCTGAGAGAGGCTGGGCAGTGCATGGAAGTATTTTAGCAGATGTCACTATCATGAATTCTCTCCCA
>NW_008665174.1:6946-14039 GCF_000695815.1 Acanthisitta chloris | reverse complement strand
ATTTGCTTCACTTTCTTTGTTACAACACCATGTCTTTTTCACAGATGCTTTTGTAACCCCCTTACAGAAAATGTCCTGGTGAACGACTACATCTTACTGGGACTTCTCACTGTGAGAGAAATGCTCATTCTGCTGCCCGTGAGTATGTGATGTTGGATAAATTACTTACCCATCATTTCTTTGGATTCCCTACCAGAAAAATGGATACAAAACCGATTATGCAATGAGATCTACTTAGCAAGTGCTGATAAAGAGCTGAGGGAGTGGGCATAGAGCATGCAATAGAAATATCTACCTTGTTGCTGTTGTTAGCATGGTCACTTACATTGCTGTGTGTAAATAAATGTCAAAGGGGAAAAGTCTTTGGAATGACCAGGAAGCACACAAATACTGGAAATGTCCCAGCCATTTATGGTGATCTGAATTTCTAAGCTGGAGAGTAAGTGGAGTTGTTCTGTTTTATTTTCACTCAGGCCTTTAGGTTTTATATTCAGGCTTGACTGTGTGCCCTTTGGGACAGAGAGCATCTTTTTACTCTATGCTCCTGCCCTGCAGCCCATCCCAAATATTGCTGCTACACAAAGGGATGCCTGGGAAGGACTGGGAGACTCCTTCACCTGCTCATGCTCCTCCCCATCCATTCACCTCTTGGTCAATCTGTCCACTTAGATGCAACAAACTGAACCTAGCTCAAAACACCCTCCAACCTAAATTTCTCACTGTCTTTGAGACTCCTCAGCTCAGAACCTGTCAACAAACTTGCCATAATTAACTCATTTTCACAAGCTTAATGGAATCTCACCCTGTTTTTTTGACAACCCTATAATGCTTTCCACTAACAGGGTGGAAAATGCTACCTGGCAGCTCGTTAAACATTTCCATAAACAGTTGTTTAAGTTATGATAATTGTTTTTACAAAACTGATCTGTGTGGCCAAACAAGCAGAACTATGCTGGTGCATTTTAAAAATGCAGTAGAGCTGTAGTTGATGCATGAGTATCAGTTAATTCTCATAAAAGGTCATTAATGGTACGTACAGTGAAGTGGAGGACTGGGCAGGCTGGGTTGGAGAGAGATGGTATCTGCATGACTGATGTGCAGTGCTCAGGGGTCAGAGCACTATAAAATTATTCTTTTCAATTATTTATGTCCCTCCATCTATTGTGTGGAGGACTTGGGCCTGTGCAAGGAGTTTCTGCTGTCCTTGCACTACTCTGCAGGGTTTTTCCTTTTCCTTGGGAATGGCATTAATTTAAATAAAAATCATCTAGTGCAGCCCTGTCCTGTTTCCTGTGACTAACAAAAATTCTAGGAGGAGAGTGGGTGGTACCAATGCAGTCATTCAGGGTTGGGGGACCCTGTGATTGCTGGTTTCATACTGGTGCACATAAATCCTGTGAGTCCATCCTGTATGAGCCCCTTGAGAGGTCATCGCATGGTGAGGTAGAAAAATGAGGTTGGGAAGAAAGATTAAGGCTGCCAATTTCATAACAGATGATCTATCCTTATTATCATCATCAGCAACAATGAAGAAGTTTAAATGCTTCTCTCTCCCTATCTCCAAACCTTCAGCAAAAGAAATCCAACTTAATTTTTTTTTTCTGATGGCAACAGCATCAGGCATGTAATATATCAGCCATGATATATAGCCTTATGAGCTGAGTGTTGACAACTTATGGCTCTTTTGTCTGGGTTTGCCTACTTGGCTGTTAAATTATGTGAAGTGCTGATTTTCTGTGCGATGTTCATACCAGTGGCTGCTGGAATTCATGCATGATGCTATGCTTACATCCGCCATCAAGCTGATTCAAGCACATTAGCATGACCATAGTGCAAAATATATGGTAGGGGGATTTGCTGTTGCAGTTCTTTGGTTCGTCTGCATGATCTAAATTAGGTAGAAGAACATTTCTTAGTGTAAAATGTTAAAATTTTATGATTCTATGACTCTACAAAAATGTTTCTCTTCATACTTTCAATACTTCGTTGCATCCTTTTATTTTAATGTTAATGGATTTTAAATTATTGACCATAGCATTTTAACTTTTGATGAAAATAGCAATTAATAGAGAGGACATTAGCGAGAAGAGTCCTGAGATTTTATGAGCATAGATTACTGTAAGGCTACGTAATAAAATGAATACAGCATGCATAAAAGGTCATTATCACTGTAATAATGCTGTCCCAAAGTACCTTTCTAATTCTGCAGGACTGAAACTTGTTACCAAACCTAAATGAAAGCAAAAAATTGTGTCTCAGACCTCTGTTATTGTGAAATTTTAAAAATTAACCCAGAAGTCTGGCAACTATTTTTGTTAGCATTGTCTGGTAAACTATTTTCCTATCCCTTAATCTCCTGAAAGATGAAAATTGAAACATGGAAAGCGGCAGAATTTTTCGAAGAAGGATATCTGGAATTTGTGATACAGGTGTCACTTATGTTCTTAACACACTTCTTGAAACCATTGCTAGAGGTCCTTGGGGTGCTGTGTCTTCTGCTATCTAAAGTAATATCTAAACTAATGTAGCAATAAAAAAGCCTGGGCTAGAAGATGTATTCCGAGTTTCTGTTCTCTTTAATCTACAGGTGGCACTTGTAAAATAATACTAGCTGAGTGGACATTTGTCTGCTGAAGAGTTGAATAAAGTGTTCTCTTAGGTTTACTCAAATGAGCATGCTTTCTTTTTATTCTGTATTTGAACCTAAACTTAATTTCTGTTTCGACTTTGTATTTTTGCATATTCATCTAAAATGAAAGGGAAGCAGTCAAAATGAAATTGAAAGAAAGTAATTCAAAGCCTGTTAGCTCCACTTGAAAAATGAAAGATGCTGTTTTATTCCTGGAATTTTAGACGAGGTCTGACAGAGTCACTCAAATTCACCATGAGTGTGGCAGTAGTCTTGTTTGCCTTCCAGTGGTGCAATTTTGGTATTAGATCTTAAAATAAACTCTTTCTGCTACACTGGGACACAAATAAGTGCCATCTCCCTTCCATCCACTTTCTCCTGTCCACCCCTCTCTCACGTCCTCCCTCATGTCCCTCTAGCTCAGACTTCTGAGTGTCTGAAGATGATGGCCTTTCATCAGCCATCCTCCTGATGGCACTTCTGGCAAGGCTGAAAGTTGACTCCCTGCTTCGGGACATCCCTTTATCACCATACTCCAGTGGATTTAGAAACACAATTCCTTTTAGCCTGTAATAGTATTTAGGCCCTTGAATCAATTTACCCTAAAAGTACTTAGGAGAACCTCCACTGAACACTGCAAAACTTGAATGATTTTCGCTTTTGAAACACACATAGGTGCTGTGGGCTTGTGTTATGGAAAAGGAATAGGATGTAAATTCCAACAGCCTCACTCATCTTCAGGGTCTTCATGCGGGCCTATCAATTCTAAACAAAGCAATGCCCCAAAGTTGTCAGAAAAATCTCACTTCTCATTGACATAGCTACAAATGCTCTTTTCTCATTTTAATCTCTGTCCGGAGGATGAGCAGGCATAAAGCATATAATTTCAATTAATCTGAGATCTGCCAGTATAAGAAGCTATAAAAGAGCTTATTATTATTTATTTCTCCAGGCATTTTATTCATATACCATTAGAGATATATAGCTAAATGTACCTCCTATGTTAACAATAGTACTATGTGAAATAGCAAACATTAAAAACCCATAGGAGAGGTTATTGTGTTAACATCTGATGGAAGTTTCAGTAAAATGCTTGGGTGGCATTTCATCTGGATGCCAGAGAGTTGTGTAAGGCACACAGCTATACAGATTTTCATCTTTGCCTGTACTGGGCACCAGTGAGGCCGTACCTCAAATCCTGGGTTCCGTTCTGGGCCCATCAGAACCAGAAAGACTTTTAGGTGCTGGAGTGCATCCAGAGAAGGGTAGTGGAGCCAGCAATGGGTCTGGAGCACAAGTCCTGTGAGGAGCAGCTGAGAGAGCTGGGGGGGATCAGCCTGGAGAAAAGAAGGTTCAGGGGGAACCTTCTCACTCTACAACTCCCTGACAGGAGATTGTAGCCAGGTGCGGGTCAAGTTCTTCTCCCAGGTAACAAGTGAGAGAACAAGATGACAGAACTCAAGTTGCACCAGGGTAGGTTTAGGTTGGATATTTGTAAAATTTTCTTGCCCAAAAGGGTTGTCAAGCCCTGGCACAGGCTGCCCATAGCAGTGATGGAGGTCCCACCCCTGGAGGGATTTAAAAGCTGTGTAGATGTGGCAGCTGGGGGCATGGGTTAGTGGTGGCCTTGGCAGTGCTGAGATAATGGTTGGACTTGATGATTTTAGAGGTCTTTCCCAACTTAAAAGAAAAAATCATGATTCTATCCATAGCATGAGACACAGTTGGTACTTTAAGATGTCCAACAACTCTGTCCATTGATTTATACAGCACCTAAAGTGCCTATCATCTCACTAGATCCAGTGTGACATAAAGATGCTTTACCTGTCTACTTGAGGAGGTGGAAAAAAGTCAGAAGCACTGCCTTTTTCTTTAACTTTTGGCACACTGTAGTTAGCTAATTGGAATTTTAAGTTCATGTGGGCACAGGTCCTGAAGATTGGGTAGAAAATTAGGAAAGTGAAAGGGGAGGGAAAGAACATGCAGGGGAGCAATCAAATGGTTGCAGCTTTCCCTCTGCAACTGTAGATCAAAGAACCCAAGAGGATAATTCTTCTTTCTCTTCCCTAGGCTTGCTCTCCATTGTTGTATGCCATGGGTACCTAACCCGGCACCTTTAGCATCTGCCAGTGCTTCCCTATATTATTACCGATACATATACTCAACATACAAGCTGTATTATCCCCATGTTTGGGCTTATGCATGTATAAAACAAAGGGATGCTGAAGTGGCTGGGTTGAAGATTTACAGAATCACAAAATATTTAGGTTGGAAAAGACCTCTGGAGATCATCTAGTCCAACCACCCTACCAAGGCAGGGTCACCTAGAGCAGGTGGCACAGGAACACATCCAGGTGGGTTTTGAGTGTCTCCAGAGAAGGAGACTCCATGACTTCCCTGGTCAGCCTGTTCCAGTGCTCTGCCAGCCTCAATGGAAAGAAGTTCTTCCTCGTGTGGCAGTGAAGCTTCTTGTGTTTTAGCTGATGGCCATTGTTTCTTGTCCTGTCACTGGGCATTACTTGAAAGAGTCCACTTGATACTCGCTTTGGAGATATTTGCATACATATTGATGAGATCCCCTCTCAGTCTTCTCTTCTCTAGACTAAACAGGCTCAGCTCCCACAGTGTCTCCTCATAAGAGAGATGCTCCAGACCCCTAATCATCTTTGTAGCCGTCTGCTGGATCCACTCCAGCAGCTCCTTGTCTTGCTTGAATCGTGGAGTCCAGAAATTGAACACTGTATTCCAGATGTGGCCTCACTAGGGGCGAGTAGAGGGGGAGGATCACATCCCTCGACATGCTTGCCACACTGTTCCATGAATCCCAGGATACAATTGGCCCTTCTGGCAGCAAGGGCATACTGCTGGCTCATGGTTAACTTGTCATCTGCTAAGACTCCCAGGTCCTTCTCTGCAGAGCTGCTCTCTAGTAGGTCAGCCCCCCAGCCCATACTGGTACTTGGGGTTATCTAAGGTAGGAAGGGTCTCACCCCTGTTTGAATTGAATTGAATATGTTCAAAAGATACACAGCTACAAATTATATACCCTGCTAATTGTTTGATGCCATCCTATAGTTCCCCAGACATGCATGTTTCGTTTGTTCAGATCTTTCTGTTCACATCATTGTCTTCTATGTGTGAGAAGCCATTTGTTGCCTAATAGGCTGGTGCTAAATCTTTAGGAGTGCTCAACAGGGGACTGAAAAAGGATGAAATTTCCACAGTATGCTGTGGAGGGCAGAGAAATTACATCTGGCACATCCTGGTGCCCAGGAAATGACTGGGAAGCAGGAGAGTCATCAGTGAAAGTATGCATACTTCTCTCTTGGTGTCTTTATGGCCACAGTTTGTGACAGGACTCTGGGCAAGGCCTTTGGTTCAACTCAGTGATGCCTGTTGTTGTGCTCTTACATGTGCACCAGGTTAGGATTTAAGCCTTTGTGCTGGTAAGCTCAGAGGACAGGGTGTGATAAAGCAGTTTGGGACTGTCACCTATAATCTGACCTACTGAGAGAGCCTCGCCAAACCTGGGCTTTGCAAACATCACTGCAGGAGCCCTGGTGCATGTTAAAGGGTGGCAGCTCCTCCTTAGCACATTGCTGTCAGAAGGACCATCAGCAGGACCCCACCATACTTTGCTAATGCCCATTGCTGGGATTGCTGTGACTGTGGAGCCAGAGCCACATGGCAGTTCCATGGATCTTCAGTGCTAGAGCACCGAGGTCCCCAGGCTGCCTAACTGATATCTGCTTGGCTAGGGTGAGGTGTCATTGCTTCTGAAGAATGTCATCACAGAGGAGATGATATAATCACAGAATTCTAGTATGGTTTGGGTTGGAAGAGACTTTTGAAGGCCATCTTGTCCAACCATCTTGCCATAAGCAGTAACGTCTTCAACTAGATGAGGTTGCTCAGAGCCCTGTCCAACCTGGTCATGAATATTTCCAGGGAAGGGTCAATCACCACCTCTCTGGGTAACCTCTGCCAGTGTATCACCACCCTCAGTGTAAAGCATGTCTTCCTTATGTCTAGTCTGAATCTTTCCTCTTTTAGCCTAAAACCATGCCCCCTAGTCTTATCACTACATGCCCTTGTCAAAAGACCTTCTCAGCTCTCTTGGAACCCCTTCAGGCACTGGAAGGGGTTCTCAGATTTCACTGGAGCCTATTCTTCTTCAGGCTGAATGACCACAACTCTCTCAGCCTGTCTCCCCTAAGCAGGGTGTCCAGAGACCTGACAGGGCCAACCAAATGTGAGGCACTGGAGGAGGGAAGGATCCTCTGGGTACAGGGAGGTTGGGGAGCTCCTTGGGGAGTGGGAAGGAGACACGAATGTGCTGTGAGCATGGCCATCAGCAGCACTCCATATTGTACTAGAGTGACAGCCAGAGTGATGCTTTGTTCCTGGAGGCATCCTGGAGATATTACAGTAGCTGCTGCTACACTTCATCATGATTTCCTGCTC
>NW_008665174.1:0-6860 GCF_000695815.1 Acanthisitta chloris | reverse complement strand
CCCCCCCCCCCCCCTTTTTAATGATTAAATGACTGCATTTGGTAAAGGTACAATAGGAAAAAAAATTAATAGGGACTCCTTCCTCTCCTGCTGAGGGGGGCAATGGCACAGAGGCATCTGTGTGCGTGTTTAATGGGTTCAATTTCCTTTCCTTGCCATGGTTTGGTGGCTGACAAGGGAATGCAGCAAAATGGTGGTTACTGCTGCTTTATTGAACGGAACGCCATGAACACTCACTTGGGTATAACATGAGCCATGCCCAGGCTTCCCTCTCCTCAGCATCTGTGCGCGTGGCCAAGGGCAATAGTTTCTTTGAGAAGGATCATCCCCCTTTTCTCTCCTTCCCGCCTTGCCCCCACCAAAGTAGCCAAACTGACACAAAGGATGCTGGTGAACTGGATGTGCTAGAAAAACAGAGCTCCTGGAACACTCCTTGGAGTGCCATAAACGTGTGTCGAAGGAAATTAATTGAATGCTGTGTATCAAAGGAAATAACAATAACAATAATCATGCACATCCCTAGCAACTAGAGAGGGAAAAGATCTACATGGTTCTTTCATCTCTTCTCTGCCAAGAATGATTATTCTCCTCCCCAGTTAATCCCACAGCCATCAGGCTGATATTTTGAAGAGAGGAGATGTTTTTCCAAGGTGATAACATCAGAAGAAGTGGCGTGATCCTTTTGCAGGTTTCATAGGAGATGCTGGAGGTCTCACTGTGGTGCCCATTGTTAAAGCAAGCAGTCCTGATCCACAGTGGCCATGAGGACCAGGAAGGAAGACAGAGCTCACCTATCACTTGGGGGTAGCACAGCAGATAAAATCATGGAATTCCAAAATGATTCTGATTGGAAGGGACCTTTAAAGGACACTTAGCCCAAATCCCTGCTATGTGTAGGGACACCTTCCACTGGATCAGGTGGCTCAGGTGCACTACAAAGTTGTAGTGGCTTTGCTGTCGTGGACTGTGGTCTCATGCTGGCTCTCTACTTGCAGTGGGTTTGAGACCAACATGATCACTTTTCTTTAAGGAACTTCAGATCCCACATACATACAGATTTTTTGCCCATTGATTGAGCTGCTGTCCTCACATACATGTTCTCTGATGCAGCTAATATTGGGCTGTGAAAAACCAAGAGATTTCCCCAGCATCAAGGCAGGGATTGGCAACCACACATGGTTCTCCTTTCCTTCCTTTGCAAGATACTTTCTTCATATAAGAGCCCAGACGAGCCCTGGGCAGACATATCCCTGTTGCCTTCAGGAGCTCATGAGTGGTCTTTCAAGTCCTGGGGGAGAGAGACTTGGAGGAAACTGATGGCCATTGTCATCACAGGAGACAAAGACCTGCTTGGACAAGCTGTGCAGATTGAGGGTGGGATCTGATCTAAAGGATGGTCTCCAAGCTGTGGCTCACAGGATATAACTGAGGAGTGGGAGGTGTCTGGCTAAACAAGTGCCTATGAGTTGGATGGACTAAACCTAGCTCTTCCCTTGAAACTCCAACAGCTGCTTTGCCTCTCTGCTCCTTCATTCCCCATTTATAAAGAGCTGATGAGAATATGTTTCTGCTATCTCACACTGAGGCTTCATTCATTAATACTTACAAAAGGTTTTCAGTTCCTCAGATGGCCAGTGCAAGAGAAGTAATTATTTATTAACAGCCTCCGTGAAGGTGTGGGCAGCCATATTACATATCTCCTGGGTATTTAATTTAGGTACTGAACATTTATTGTGGGTCTGAGAAAGTAATTGTTGATCTGAGCTGCTGGAGGTTGTAAGTTTTGTGTTATATTTTTTTCTTTTATATTTTGTTCCTGAATGAAATGCCTATAAATACAGATAATATTTCTTTCAATGGAGACAAAGATTTGATACCTAGGGACCAACAGTCCTTGAGACTTTAACTGAGACTGAGATGTATCTTTGTTCAATTCCCTATTGGAAGGTACTCAGGGATGGTTGGGGTGATGGAGGCAGTGGTACAGTGCTGCTCACCCCTTAGGGCATCCTCCAGGTGTCAGGAACAATTTCATTGAGCTGAGCTGACGATGGCTAAGCATAGAGAGCATCCCCTCACAAATTTCTCCTGGGTTTATGTTCACCATCCTCTGCCCTCCCTCTTGGGGCAGACACCCCCTTTTTCCAAAACCACCCTGTCCCCTCCACAGGTGTGTGGGGATACATCTCACCTCACTTCCATCACGCTTGCTGGGGAGAGGCGGCGTAACACTGGGCCTTTGCCATTAAGCGTCTTCTGTCTCCTTTTCTTTTGTTAAAGCCAAATGGAACAATGTAATTAGCTTGTTACAATTAAAGTGACTCGACTGGATAAATTGTAATCACCCAGACCGAAGTTAGGCATCCCTGCAGGTCCCGGCCAGAGCAGCTGAGCTGCCTCATTTGCATAATTAAAATATACAAATGATAATGGATTTTGTACTCAATTTCCAGCGGCTGTAAATTCGAGAAACTATGAAATTAGAATAACTGAGATGGAACCCGCCTTGAGGTAATGAGGATGACAAGTTTTGACAGTAGGGGTGTTTATAACACTAGTTTCTCACTGCAAAATAAATAAGTACAAGAAAGATTAGGCAGTGATATTAGTTAATAGTTCCACGGACAGTGGGGAAAGGAGATAGACTGGTGATTACCTCTGCAAATTTACGCTGCCTTTTTGACAAGCTCACTCCTAACCTTAGGGGACACCTTTCTCCCGATTATGAGAAATTGAGAATGAATTAAATGCATAAAAAGGGTTGTCACAAATAGAAAAACTAAAGGGAAAGGAATGAAATTAGTCTTGCCATTTTAGCTTGCCGCAGGAGGAGTGGGGAGAGGGGAAGGGAAAAGGCTGGGAGAGGGGTTTCTGTGCTCCCACATGGAGGAAACGAAGAGACTGAGTGGTCCAGAACTGAGGCTGATTTCACAAAATATGGAAAGTCCTTGGGATCCTAGGTGAAAATAAGTGAGAAAAAATATATAAAAAGAGGCAGATATTGTCTTGGCCAGGGCAGCTTCAGGTTCTGTCTGACAATGAATTGCGGTTTTCCATTAATGGCAATATTTGTTAAAAAAAATTATAAGCAAATATTTTCTGCCTTCTTTTTTTAAGCATCTAGATCTCCTGAGATGTCCTCAGAGCTGGAAATCTGTGTTGAGCCAGGAGGTGGGCAGGTTGCCTGCCATGTTTGACTTCTCTTTACAGACAATCCAAGATCACAGCAGTTTTACAAATATGCATAAAAACATAAGCTTGTTCACGATTATTCTGCAAAGCCAAGTAAAAAATTACTTTTCTGTTCTCCTCAACTTTTCCAAAAGAATTAATTAACAATTGAATGTGGTTGCTAATGATTTTTTTTTCAATTTTACTCTCTCTAAGTAGGACATTAAGGAGTCTAAGGAGTGCTGTACCTGGTAAGACCAAGTGTTGAGCAGCAGATGCCTTTGGAAGGGTATGAAAGGGGAGAGCAGGAGGTTGGAGCCCAGACTGTTTCAGGTGAGCAGGGTTTGGCTGCTTCAAATTCCTGTGAAGCAACGCTGAGATTTGCTGATTTTGGTCTTTTTTTTTTTTTTTTTCTCTTTTACACAGAATCACAGAATCAATCAGGCTGGAAAAGACCTCTGAGGTCATCAAATCCAACCTATGACCTAATACCATGATGTCAACTAGACCAAGGCACTAAATGCCATGTCCAGTCTCTTCTTAAACAAGTCTCTTGTATTTGCTCTGATGGGAACCGTGGTGGTCAGCTCAGATGGAAATTCCAGTCTGATAGGTGGCTGGATTTTCCAAAGGATAAAAAAATGGACATTCCCTTGTTCCAGAATAAGGGAAGGAAAGCTGGTATAATGCTAGTGCTGTTTGCCTTGGCCCTGTGTGGAGATGAGGAGGAGACCACAAATGCATGGGAACACTGAAGACTAAATATGCCATGCAAATGAGTTTGGGAAGGGCGATGATAGCTCTACTGTCCATTCTCCTTCTCCATGATCGCTGGGAGCTGAGCTCATGAATCCCATGCTTAAAAGCATTTAAATCTTCTGTACTCCAACGAAGTTCTAATTATATCTTTGACGACCTGTAAAGAAGGTGGAAAAAGATGGAGGAAGGCAAGAGAGAGGGAAAGTGGGTAGAAACAGGGAAGAGAAGAAGCAGAAGAATAAAGAGAAGAGGTAAAGAGGAAAGGTAAGGGGTACCCGAAAAGCAAAGGGTGCTGAGAAAAATGGGCTGGGGCTGGGGGGCTGCAGGGATCCAGAGTCCCATCCCCACCCACAAGTAGCAGCAGGAGCTCTTTCTCACCCTGCCTGGGAATATTTTTACAGCAATTGCACGTTCCCTTCTGCTTACTCATAGTTATGGGACAAAACAGTCCAGTGCTCTATATTTATCCTTTTAAATGTCACCTGAATGAATCCTGCACTCCTCCAAAGGGTATTGCTTGTTTTCAGGCACATTTGGTACAGTTTCCTTTCCTCTCTCCCCACTTTTCCTAGCCTCCAGTGTGTTCAGTTCAGGTACAGCCGTCATTTACATTTTATAGTTTGCTTTACTGCATCTTGTTATGGCATTATCTGTTAAAGAATGTATTTTTAATGTGTTTTATAGCATGCTTTATAAATAAGTTATTATAGAATGTACCTGCAGCTAGTGATCACTTAATAAATATTAATAAAGCAATTCCAGATGAGTCCATCATTAAGAGTGTTGCAGAACATCCACACTAGTTACCTAGGAAGAGAGTCTGCACTGGTTACCAAAATGTTCAGGAGGGTTGTGATGGGAAGAGTTGGGGAGCAGCGGTAGGAAGTGACAGGTTGCCCAGAGAATTTGTAGCTGCCCCATTCCTGGAAGTGTTCAAGACCAGGTTGGGTGGAGCTTGGAGCAACCTGATGTTCTGGTTCTGGCCAGGGCAGGGTTAACTTTTGTAGCAGTCAGGAAGGACACACTAGGACCCTGGGGTTCTTCTATACCACTTCACCCATGTGGAGGAGATGGAGGAGACAGGGGTTACCCTTTGTTCCTGGACCAGTTCGGTTGGGCGTGGTGTTTGTTCCTGGGCCAGTTCAGGCAGTGCTGGGTGCTGCATGGGGAGTGATCATGTGTGAGTGTTAATACAGTTGTTACTGTTCATTTTCTTACTTCTTAGTAAATTGCTCTTATCTCAACCTGTGGTCTTTACCTTTTGTGCATCCAATTCCCTCCATCCCACCACAGGCAGAGGGAATGGAGGAGTGAGCAAGCAGCGCATGGTCTGGGGGTATTGGTGGGAACACTCCTAAACCATGAAAGCCTTATTTGGTGCCCAATGTGGGACATGAAGGGTTAAGATAACAACAGATTTAACCAGAGCAGGTTGGAAAGAAATTTGCTATAAGCATTTGCTATACTAGGTCCAGAGCCACTGGTCACAATGTTGCTTTGTCTATTCACCTGGTTGTGGTACCTCATCCTATACGTACTCCCATATATGCACTATGTGCTTCTCTCAGTGCTCTTTCCCAAAGCAGGGAGGGGGATCAGGATTGTTTTGTTGCTCTACTGTCTGATAGCAGCATTTGACATAAGATCAGGTGAAATGAGGGTCATTTGGTCTGTGTATGCAGTGTTGCCCTCCTGCTCTTACCTGGGATTTCTGGCTGCTTCTGGGAATTAATTGATAATTATACCCAGACTGAGGGAAAAGCAGGGGAGGATGATTTTCCCCAGCTTTTCACTCTCTTTCTCTCATTCAGGCTCGTTACAACAGCTTTTGAGAATTTTGAATTTACTTTGCATTTAACGAAAGCGTGTACTTGGTGTTGTGTCTGCCAGGTCTCAATGTAGTCCAAACCAAGTTTAGGGCTATGAAAAACATTTTTAGGAGGGTCATTCAGAGAACTACCCCAAGGGTGGATAGTCAGGAGTGGCACAGAAGGCGGGAGGATATGAGTCAGTGTTTGGAATAATTCTCTCCTCCAATGGTTTGGGAGTTCACCCCTGAACAACTGCAGGACCCTGGTAAAGTGGTACAATATTTGGAAGGCAAATGCTGGGATGATTCCAGAGAGGCACAAAGTAATGCAATGGGCTGGGCTACTCTTTATCGGAAACTGCTTGTTGCTACAAAGCACCTTCAGGGGGAGGGGGAGGAAGGCAGACCAACAGGCACTGAGGTCACTCAAACTGCAGCGGAGCCAGAGGAGCAACCCCTGCCAGTAGTAGTTGCCCCTATACAGAAGAAGAAATCCAAGACAAAAACAGTTTGTGTAGTGCGAGGTGAAGAGGAATCAGGGCCTCCAGGAGGGGAGGAAGAGGCAGGACCTGAGATAGTCACCTGATCCCTATCCCTGGATGAGCAGTGAGATATGAGAAAGGGTTACACCCACCAGCATGAGGAGCACATTGTGACTTAGAATCATAGAATCATAGAATCAATCTGGTTGAAAGAGACCTCAAAGATCAACCTGGCTATTCTGATGCTCTTATAGAGAGGCTCACATTTGAAATTTCAAGGGCCGTGAAGCCAAGAAGGTAGGATCCCTGTTCAGGGATGCAGGCATTGACAGGGGGATTGGGAAAAAGACAGACATTCTCGGAGTCTGGATGAGACTTCTGTTAGGTGTGAGGGGAAAGTATTTTTTCAAGGATGATCTATCAGGGTGCTTAGGCAAGTGGGACATCGCAGAAAAAGGTGTCCAGTACCTGGAAACGCGGTGCTGGAGGTACCCTATAGGGATTCAAATAGTGAGGAGGTGATGTCCTGTGTACACGATACATGTGGTGGAAATTCCTGTGGAGTGCACCATTGATGTATGCCAAGTCATTAGCAGTGATGGTATAGAAAGAAGGAGAATCATAGAATCATAGAATCA
>NW_008665173.1:243-5243 GCF_000695815.1 Acanthisitta chloris | reverse complement strand
CTTGAAATTTGTTATCCTTTTTCGTGAAGTTTCCCTTCTACCAAGGGAATCTGTTTCCTGAGCTGTTCTGAAGTTACAGAAGTGTCTCTCTCCGATGTCCTTTACATGTTCTTATATTATTCCTTTCACTTGAATCTCATGGGGCAAAGTTTCAATCCTTCCCCTTTAATCCATTGTTTCCTATTACTATTTTTACCCTCCAATTATTCATACTGTTAAGGATGTTGAATCCTATTCTTTTCTAGTGTCAGGGTTCTGCAATTATTTTCCTCTGGGAAATGTGTTACTTCACCTTCTCACCCCAGGTAATCTTACAACTTTTAGGTGGGCTGACAAACTGAGACTTGTGGGTTTATCCATCTATTTAAGAACTTGGATCTTCTAGAAGATTTTTCTTTTGTCTACTTTGGCTGCTTTACAGCATATCGTTACCCATGGAGAAGAGTATGGTTGATTCCTGTCCTCTAGGCTGCCCAAAGGGCACAACACTGAGTGCTGTGCTGGGGCTTTCCACAGCCTTGTACTAACTGCCAGGAGAGCTCTAATAAAGGATGTTTCCCTACTTCTGTGTCACAGCCTGATGTGCCCAGTAGGAATACCAACTCTGCAGAAGTGCTGTCCAAGTTTAAGCAGCAGATCACAGTTAGAAAAAACATAAAAACACCCCACCTCCTTAAACCACATCCCCTATACAGAAGGCAACTTTGTCCACTTCTAAAAATCCCTCACTTAAATCCATTTTTGTTGTAAGCAACACTTGACACCAGAAAGTCCCGAGAAGTAAGAAGATGGGCAGCGTAAGGGATATTTTCTAAAGACATTGTTACATAGAGAGGAGGGTTCTGCAGAGCTGAAGAACAATAACTCAGAGGAGTTATTGTCTGTGTCTAAGAACAGACCTATCTAGTCCAAGCACAAGCCTCTGAATGCTGTTTACACAGCAACACTGCTAGGGAAGAGAGGCATGAGCCAGGCACTCCCACATTTCATCTGGTGCTGTACAAAGTACTAGCAAGTATCCACTCCTAGGCAGAGTGCAAAGGACAAAGCAGGAGCACAGGGCTGTGTAAGTCCTTGCAGCTCTATACCAGCCAGGACTAACCCTGTTCAGATAAAAAGAGGGGTAAGCACTGAAGTGACTCACTTGATCCCCATAAGCATGACGGCCAATGACAATGGGCTTCACCCATCCAGACACCAGACGGGGAATGTTCTTGCAGATAATTGCCTCTCTGAAGACAGTGCCACCTAGGATGTTTCTAATTGTCCCATTGGGAGACTTCCACATCTGCTTCAGTTTGAACTCCTCCACTCTTTTCTCATCAGGAGTGATGGTTGCACACTTTATGCCAACATTGTATTTCTTTATGGCTTCAGCAGCTTCCACAGTCACTTTATCATTTGTAGCATCACGATTCTCAATGCCCAAGTCATAGCTGTAACAAACACACAAAGATGGTCAGAACCACCCAGGACATTTGTTTGTGTCCAACAGGAAAGAAACCAGACCTCGTATGTGCTTGTGAGTATAGTTCCAGCATTCTGCCATAACTGAATTTATCCCTTGTCCTGTGCAAACACTGCTGGACTGGAAGAAAACAGACTTATACAGTGACGTTTCTGCTGCTAGTAGGAGGTTGGAGAAAGGAGAGCTTCAGTTTGTGGCTGATGTGCTTTGCCAGCATGGGACAGTGTCTCCTCTCCCTTCCCTTTTGAGCTTCCTGCAATGGCAATTTTCAGTCTAGTATACTAAGAGATGGAGCAGCACAATACCCAGATGAATACGGGCCTACATTTCAAACCTCTTGTGCTGAGGGTTCTGGTTTCCTTCATGCACTGAGCATATGAAGCTACATTAGGCTTAAAAACTGCTTTGACAATGGACCCACAATCCTGCTCTGGCAGCAAAACTGCCAACATGCCCCTCAAACATTCAGAAGAAGCACCTTTCCCACATTCACTATTTTAATAGCTTTTGGGGAACAACAGGGCATAGGACAGCCCTGAAGCATGGCCAGCTGTACATGAATCTACCCATTGTGCTGCCTCAGCCAGGGGTTTGCTTTCCTTCCTCCCATCCCTCTTTGAAAAGGGATGCTCTCCAGACTGTGTGCATGTATTATATGCTGCTGGGTTCCTGTTGGCTTGGTTCTCAACACCAGAAGCAGAAAGCCTGATGTAGGTGGTTTTTTTTTGGAAAGAGGTCAGACTTGTGAGTTTAATTATGGCGTATACCACTGAAGGCCTCTGTCCACGTGGCTAGGAGCAATGCAGCTGGATATTTCTCTAATAATTAGAGCTCAGTGGCTAGAACAGGAAGAGATGATTTGTTCTACTTGGACAGATGCTGTAGATAGCATGTCCCTTTTGCTGTACCAGCTGCTAGTATTTGTTTTTGTCCAGAAGGGAGGGTAGGAGCACAGCCTGGGCTCAGGGAATAATTGCAACAGTTAGCTCATAATGTCAGCAGCAGAGCTCAAGCTTACATACATTAGGACAGAGTCTGTGCCCTACTACCACCTTTTTGTCCTCTGGGCAGATCTTCAAACAAACAGAGATGACAAGAAGACATAAGCCTACTCAGGGTCCACAGATGTTAGGCTTCCACTTCAGGGAGTGGCTGAAACACTCCATGTTTCTAATTGTTTAGGCTGCAGGGAGTCATGCAGACTGCCCAGGTGCTGGAGAGCCAAGACACAGGAGATGAAAATACAGGCCATGTCTGTGAGAGACCTTCTTAGAGGCACAGTACAGGAGAAAAGCTAATTCACAATTAAGCATTCACTGCTTACTGCAGTGAGGAAGCAGAGAGGGGGTGCTCCCAGTTCTACATGAAACATCATCAACACCTAATGATTCATTCAAATTGCAGTACAAAGTAACTGTCTGTAGTAAAGAGCCATTACCTGTGCAAATCCAGATCTACATAAGGAAAAATCAGCTTTTCTTTAATCAGCTCCCAGATGACCCGTGTCATTTCATCTCCTTGCATCTCCACAACAGAGCCTCCATGGATTTTTTTAGGCATCTTGAGCTGCAATAGACATAATATGAAGCCCAACATAAGTTTAAAACTGCTAACACATGTATCCTGAATTTTTACAACACAACTAGGAGAAACACTAACATAGCATACAGGATCTGTCCCAAAAGTCTTGAAAATAACCACAATTCATCCCTAGTTTCATGCTAACTAGTATTTTTCTTAAAGGCCCAGCTCCTAGGGAGACCTGAGGATAAAAAGAAAGGTTAATATCTGAGAGTTAAGGGCATGTGCTTTAATTGTGGTTGTACAAAAGAATTTGAAAGAATGTGGAATTTGGGGGAAGAAATTGGTCAGATATAGATAAGCATTGTTTAGTTTTAGATTTCAGAAGTTCTAGACCAATTACCTGTTTCTGAAAAACAGGCATTAATGGAGACAATTACAATGACAGCTCATATTGCTGCCACTATTAAGTTTAATGTAGACAGCTTCTTTATTAGCTTCCTTCCCCAGGAAGAGAGGAAACAGGTAAAAAAAAAAAATAAATCCAAGGGCTACACATCAAAAGTACTTTCTCATGGGAAGTTTTATTTCTGCTGTTAAAATAAATACTGGACAGATTTGTTTGCTGCAGGGAACAGAGGTTTCCAAAGATATTTATGAACAACGCCTCAAAAAAAATAGACATGAACTCTGCCCTTTTATTTGCACTTCGTTAAAAAACCCTCACAAGACAATGAACTGCTCCGACACAGTGTCCTGCTTTCCAACAGCCACAGTTTCTTGGTTCTTAGCTCTGATTATGCAAGAGCTATGACTTGGCAAGTTCCCCCTCCTTCCAGCACAGTCCTGTTCTTGTGTGCAGCTGTCAGGATACTACAGTGAGATACCAACCCCTCCTGCCTGAAGTTGTAGACTCGCAGACACTGAGGCTCATGAATGGCTTGATCCAGGACGAAGAGTCCTACTATATGCACTACTGTATACTGGATCTGTTCATCTGGATGAAGTTATTCAGAGGTTTGAGGTTTGCAGCACAAAGGCCCCAAGTTATAAGCACGTGGGGAGATCACACCAAGGTACAAATTTTCTTTGTTTTTATTTAAAATTAAACCAACTTGTGCTGTATTTGCAAAATCCAACCTATTAAGCATTTTCAGTATGGGAAGGGAATAAACTTTCTAAGTTATGTTTACAGGACCAAGCTTTTCCAAACTTTTTAAAGAGAAAAAAACTAAAAAGTAAAATGATGTTGTAAGTTACTGAGACTCAATTTACTATAAGCACATAAATTTTAAACATAAACTACTTCATGCACTTCTATCCCAAACAAAGACAGTGTTGTGGCTTATATTAGGCCTTTCTGAACCTCAGGGCAAACTAACTTCACATAACCAAACTCAGCCTGAACAGTTTATTAATACAAGTATTTGGGCCCAATTTTTAATTGTGACTGTCTAAATATAGACTGCATTACACTCCATAGCCTAGGCACAGAATTACTACTGAGGAGACTTCAGTTTTGCTTTTGGCACTTAGAGAGACAGCTTGATTTGTGGTTTCGTTCTACTTATTCAGAACAAATCAGACTGTCAGTCATAGCAATATGTTCTGCAAAGCTGCCTTCAGACCTATACATGGACAACATAAAGGTACCTGAGACACACCTCCACTGAGATGTGGAAACAGCAGCTGCTTCACACACTCTGACAGCATCCAACACGTTTATCTGATCACAGCCCCAGTACTTTCCCCCTCCTCAGACACCAATGTCCCCCTTGTTTCTCTGCGAGCCAGGGCAGCACTGCAGTAGCATCTCTCTTCTGCACACCAGGCAACATGCCAAGAGGTTCAGAGAGCACACACTCCCTGAAGTTCAAGTCTCTCACTGTTCCCCACTGATTTCATCCTCAAGTGCCAAAACCCAGCAAGGACTTTCGCCTACACCAACCCTTCCTTAAACACACTTAACCCAGGCACGCAGCCAAGGCAACTTAGAAGAAACTGCATTTCC
>NW_008665173.1:0-221 GCF_000695815.1 Acanthisitta chloris | reverse complement strand
CGGCCCCCCCAGCCAGTAATTAACTATCGCAACAATTCCCTCGTTCTGGTTCTGGGCAGATCTCTGAAGAGGCGTTAGACCCGCAGGGACAGCAGCGCAGGTCGGTCACTAGCCGAGATCTCGCCCGCATTCGTTTTCGGGCGGCACTGCCCCATCCCCACACGGCGATCGGTTCAGCTCTCCGGGCGCACGGGGCTTTGCGGCAGCCGAGGCTGACACCG
>NW_008665172.1:0-742 GCF_000695815.1 Acanthisitta chloris | reverse complement strand
AGAGTGGGATAATCACCTCCCTCAACCAGCTGCAGTGCTGTGCCGTGGCACCCCAGGACATGGTTGGCCCTCCTGGCTGCCAGGGCACACTGCTGACTCATATTCAACTCGCCATCAACAAGATGTCCATTTCCACGGCTCTGATTTCCAGCATCTCCTTCCCCAGTCTGTATGTACAGCCAAGGTTGCCCTGCTCCAGGTGCAGAATCCAGCACTTGCCATTGTTAAAATTCATATGGTTGGTGTTTGCTTAGCCCTCTGATTTATCTAGGTGCCTCTGCGAGGCCTCTCTGCCTTCAAGGGAGTCAAGAATTCCTCCTAGTTTTGTATCTGTGCATTTACTTAATAGTCCTGTAAGTCCTGCATCCAAGTCATTATGAAGACATTGAAGAGCACTGGGCCTAAGATGGAGCCCTGCAGAACCCACTAGTGACTGCGGATTTAACCCCATTCACCATAACCCTTTTTGCCTAGGCCATGAGCCAATAGCTCAGCCATTGCATAGTGTGTTTGTCCAATTTTATGCTGGACATTTTGTCCAGAAGGATCTTGTGAGAGACAGTATAGAAAGCTTTACTGAAACCTGAAAATATTACATCATCTGTCTTCCCTTGATCAGCTAGGTGGGTTACCTTGTGATAGAAGGAAATAAGGTTTGACAAGCAGGACTTTCCCCTCATGGATCCATGCTGGCTATGTTCAATGACTGTTACCTTTCAGGTGTTTTTCAATACCTCTCAGG
>NW_008665171.1:0-263 GCF_000695815.1 Acanthisitta chloris | reverse complement strand
CCCCCCAAACCCGCCCCTGACCCCCCAAAACTGCCCCTGACCCCCCAAAACTGACCCCGACACCCCAAAACTGACCCTGACACCCCAAAACCTGACCCTGACACCCCAAAACTGACCCAGACACCCCAAAACTGACCCCGACCCCCCAAAACTGACCGAACTGCCCCGGCCTGGTCACCCACGCCAGGGTCACCAGGGTCACCCGGCCCGGCCAGTCCATACATCCCTTCACCCGGTGAGTGACCCCAAAAACTGACCCTGAC
>NW_008665170.1:0-1166 GCF_000695815.1 Acanthisitta chloris | reverse complement strand
TGAAGTTTTTTGGGTCTTAAAGAAAAATTTTGGGGTTTTAAGGTGATTTTTGGGATTTTTTAGGTGAAGTTTTGGGTCCTTAAACAGAAATTTTAGGATTTTAAGGTCAGTTTTGGGTCTTTCAGATGAAGTTTTAGGTACTTAAGAGACAATTTTAGGTCCTTAAAGAGAAATTTTGGATTTTTTAGGTCATTTTTGGGTGTTTCAGGTTAAGTTTTTGGGTCCTTAAAGGAAAATTTTGGAATTTTAAGATAATTTTTGGGTTTTTATGGTGAAGTTTTAGGTTCTCATGGTGAAATTTTGGGTCCTTAAAGAAAAATTTTGCATTTATTTTGGATGTTAAGATAATTTTTGGGTTTTTATGGTGAAGTTTTAGGTTCTCATGGTGAAATTTTGGGTCCTTAAAGAAAAATTTTGCATTTATTTTTATTTTTATTCATTTTTGGGTTTCTATAATAAATTTTGGGTACTTAAGATGAAAATCTTGGTCCTTAATGGAAAACTTTGGGTTTTTTAGGTCAATTTTTGGATTTTGGTTAATTTTTTGGGTCCTTAAAAAAACATTTTTGGTTTTAAGACAATTTTTGGATTTTTCATGTGAAGTTTTGGGACTTTAAGGTAAAATTTTTGAACCTTAAAGGAAAATTTTGGATTTTTTAGGTCATTTTTGGGTTTTTCAGGTTAAATTTTGGGTCCATAAAGTAAAATTTTGGGGGTTTAATTTATTTTGGAGGTTTTATTTTAAGTTTTGGGACTTTCCTTCCACTTTTCCACCATTTCCTTCCCCTTTTCCACCATTTTCTTCCCTTTTTCCCCTATTTTTTCCCTGTTTTCTCTCAGTTTTCCCTTTTTATATAGTTATCTAGAATTTTGAAATTAAAAACAATTTTTTTTTACCAAAATTTAAATTTTTTTTTCTTTTTTTCTTTCCACAGGGGCCGTGCCCGAGCCACATCCTGGTACTCCCCATATTGACCCTGTGACCTTTTCCTTCACCTTTTCCCTTTTTTTTTTTTCCCTTGGTACTCCCCATATTGGCCCTGTGACCTTTTCCTTCCCCTTTTCCCTTTTTTTTTTTTCCCTTTTTTCCTCTTTTTTTCTTATTTTTTTCCTTCTCTTCCTGTCTAAACTCCTCCCCCTTTTTTTTTTTCCCCTCCCCCCACCGG
>NW_008665169.1:8042-55821 GCF_000695815.1 Acanthisitta chloris | reverse complement strand
ATAACTTGACAGACATGTGGGAATCAGAGTCTCTTAAATAGTTCTGGCATAATTGACTACAACAGGTAAGTCAAATATTTTAATACTATTTATGTAAATAAGCTTTCAAATGAACCTTTATTTCTAAAATAATGATGATGCTTGTTTCATTTCAACCTTTCAAACATCAGGTCACATGTGCCTATTTGGACACTCCTCTCTGGCCTGGATCTACTACACTCAGAGTGCCAACTATAGTTACAGGATCGGATGTCTAATTTAAAATGGACAAAGAAACAATGCTTACCAATGTTAGCCTCCTGACTTGTATTTAATACCTGGACTAAAGTAATCATCGTACAAACTGCAGTTTTAAGAAGACATAATAACATAAAAATCTACTTGATAACTTCACAGTATTTTATAAACATCATTTTCTATCTGAACAATACAGCTGGGATTGAAAATATTAGGCAAATAACTTTGTAGAAGGATAGAGCTGGAAAAAAAAAGACTCATACCTACATAAATATCAAAATCTTAAAAATTATACAATTAAGTGCATAAAAGAAAAGGGATTTTTCTGTATATCAAGAAATCAGCATTTCTATTTGGATTTGTATCTATACTAGACCTTGCTAGACCTACAGATATGTTAAAATGTATCACATTAATTTCAAAATCTTGGAAAAAATAATCACCAATGGCAAGCTGTATTTGTGCTGTATTTTCTAGATGAGACATTCTTGTGTGGAAAATTCTCATTATAAGAAACAGCAATGTTTGCTGCAGTAATTCCAAAAGGCAGTTTTGTTTCAAAGACATTACTGTCAGCATCTATGCTTCACAGGCAAGTGACCTGGCAGAGAGAGGAGCACGTGTCGCTAAAGGGATTTTTCAGTTAAGAGACCTCAAATTAACTGTGCTGACAGCTCCCACATCAGCTGGAAGAGTATGCCCACTTTATGGGTCAATAGTCCAAAAAAATTCTGCAACCTTTAGAAGGCAATCATCATCCAAGATGTCCCTGATAAAAGACTATAATGCTAATATTAGTTTTTATGTTTTCTTTAGCTTACAGAAAGTAAAGACAGGGAAGCTACAATGGCAAACTAGAATCACAAGAGTGCCAATCCTAAGGGCTGCATAGATTGGGAGTCCATCTAACCCATTATACATGCTCTAATAGCTGACTCCAGTGGATGCCTAAGGAGAAAAATTAGAACTGAATGAGCATACAGTAGTTTTTCCAAAATGCTCTAGTAACCTTCAAAAACCTGCAGATCCAGGCCTTACTGACCGAATGCAAAGTCTCTATGCTAATAGCTTGCAGGGTATTTTCTTCCCATTGCTTTAATCATAAACCTTTTGAATCCATGCAAGCTTTCACCATCCATAGCAGCTCATGACAGTAAAGTCCCATAGTTTTACTAAACACTATGCAAAAGACAACCTTCTTTCATCTTCTTTCAGCCTTTCCACAATAGCTTTATTCAATGTTTTCTAGTATGTACATTGGAAAATAAAATGTACTCGTTCTCATACAATTCACTCTCATGACTTCACAAAACCACCATATGCTCTTCACAGGCTAGAGAGTTTCAGGGTACATAGTTGTTCCTGGTATACACATTCTGGATTTCTAACAGTATAAAGTATTGGCACTGTAGTTCTTCAATCTAGAAGTGACTGGTAGTAGGACCTAGAGACCTGTATGTGAAAGTTGAATTATGAGTGGCACAAAGAAGGCAAATACAGAACAAATATTTGTAGTCTCTCCCAGTATCAAAATTAGAGTCACTGTAGGCAATTGCAGTTGAGCTTTCAAACTTCTTGACACAAGATCCTGCAGATGTTAAAAGCTTATGCAGGATCTGTAGCAGCTGAACAATTATTTGTACAAGAAAAGTGCATCAAGATACTATATCTGAAACAGACAGACCTTCAGTTATGAACACTGGGAGTATACCCTGGAGAATTGCTACCCAATCTTCATTCTCTTTCTCCTTTGCGCTCCTTGGTATTTGCTAGGATTCACTACTTTGCCAAAGGAAAAAGAAGATGTTAAGCTAGAAATACATATTTGTATCTTTTCTGGTTATTTGTCAGACAGGTTCTCTCAAACAGTTATTTCTTTTGAGAAAGAAATACCTGTTGATAACCTATGTCAAAGGATTATGGGCTTTCTGGGGCCTCAGATAATTTTGAATGACTCATATGAGTTTACTAAATAGTGATTAACTGAGACTTTTTCTCTTGCTTTCCTAAACTAAAATATGCCAAACCAAGACAGATATTAAGTAAAAGTACTGATAGCCTTATCAACAGCAATAAAGGTCAGGGCCTAATGTATCACAATTTTCCTGTGCATTTGTGGGAATAGTGGGCAAAACCATAAATGAAATTGAAATGAGTGGAAAGCTGTGTTGTGTCTGTGGTATACATTGTCTCTTATCAAGTCTATCTCAACAGGAGGGAGGCCCTTCCTCCCTAGAAAGGATTATGTCAGACCTCTTTCTTTTTATGTGCCTTCTGAGTCATTAGATGACCATATAATTCTAGCACTGACTGAAACTTAGTAGAGAAGGTATATAATAAAGATTGTAAACATAACCCTTTAGTCTTCTAATTTCAAATTCTTCTTTTTCAAATTTTGTTTTAATTCATTTTCATATGAAAATTATAACAATGCACTTTATGGGGGAGACAATTCTTTGATGGTCTTTGCGAAAACAACAACAAACGGGTAAATCTTCACATTATCTCATCTTATAGTTCTGCAACTAGGACAGTAAATTTATATTCTTCCTGCATCTCTTTTAGAACTACTGTATGACTCAAGCTCAAAAGCACAAGCAACTACTTCAAATCAAAGACCTATTTAAAAGCCGATGAGTTATAGAAACTGAGTCATATTTTTTGTCTTGTTTTCTGAGGAGCAGCAAAAGTGTACTACAAACAAGTCTGGTAGTTCTGCAGTACTAGAAATTTTAATAGGACTCTCCTGTTATGTACTCTTTTATTGGGAAGTACAAGATGATGAGGTAAGAAATGTAGGAGGAAGACTACTGATGGTTAAATCTCCTTGCAAATACATTTATAGACTTAGCATGAAAAATGCAATGAGAGACCCACTTCAGAAAGTTTAGCTAAATGCCAGACAAATAAATTTTTTCATAGCAAGTAAAGAATTCCTCTTCCATAGTTTCTCAATGGTAAGCAATAGGTAAATAATCTAGGTGTGAGCAGTGCTTTTATTTATTTATTCAGACACAAAATTATAACATGTAATGCAAGTTATGTTGAAAGGGTTTGTCTGATAGGAGACATGATGCAATTCTTTGCAAAGAGTCACACTAATAGCCTAAAATAAAAAGAACATGATTTGCACTGTATGGATTAATGCTGGAATGTAAACAGGATGAAGTTTCTGCTAAAAGTAGCAAGACTGAAATAGACTGTGAAAGTTGAAGATTTTCTCTGGAAAGATAGCATAACTAGAAATATTTCTGAAACCCGGAAGAACTGTGTGATCTTTAGAATGGAGTGACAAAAATGTTATAATATAAAATGTGACAGTGAGCACATAGGGACAAAAAGATCTGTGATGTATGAAAGAGGAGGGAAGATGTCAGGTCAGGTGAGAACAAAGCTGTAGAAAAGTCAAAGATCAACTCTGAATAAGCCAGGTTAGATACATTCAAGAGAAACAAGGAAGTATGATTTTTTTTTTAAAAAAAGTCTTTCATATTATCATGAGTATTCTGAAATATTCACCTATATACTAACATAGCTTTGGTCGCAAATTCACATAGTTTCTAGACTATAGTCATCTTTACTCACAATCATATTTACTAAGGGTACAGGTATTTTTATTTTTTTTTGAAGTAAATGAGAAAAATCTCCCAAAACTATGCTAAAAATGTTACATATTGTAACAAGCAATTGGTACTGAAGGCAATTTCAGTAAGAGAAGCATTTATTGCAGATATAATTGTGCGAAATCATTATCAAGTTCACAGCACGTGTTTCATAAATGCACAAATTCTTTTAGAGGTACATTTATCTGTTGCATTCCTAACTCCCTTTCTGTAGCTGGTTAATCTGTTTATTTATGCACAAAGGGAAAACAAGTATATATTTAAATCTATACTATCTATATGTGTTTTTCTTTAACACTGGAAGAAGATCTTACTAATCCACACAGTCATTTTGCTGAGGACAAGGTTGTCTTCTAAACCAGTTCATTAAAACATCAGTAGATTATGTAATTCTGGCTTCAACACGCTGAACATCTCAAACCAATTGCCAAAACCCAGAGAATAAATTTTAACTTTTGCATGTACAAGTCATGGAAACTTCACACGTGAATGCATGCACTTGCACACACATGCACACACACACACACAAATAACCATCTAATCTCTAATTCAAATCAGCAAAACTATGCTGATTTACTCATGAAAATGTAAAATGGTGCTTGCAAAATATAAAAAATCATTGCCTTTTTACAGAGGACAGAAAACCCAAGAATAAACTGTGTACTGGGCACTCTCCAAGCTTCTTGGTGGAGAGATAGGGAGGGCAAATGACTTAATCTAATATATTAAATACTGGGGTAATATTTATTCCCAGTACATGCATAAAATATCTTGAAGTTATACACTATACAGGTATGTGAACAAAAAACAAGGAGTGCACAACCGCCTTATTCTTCCAAAGCAGTTTCTTCTGTACCATATAGACAAGAGTAATAGATGAGTATGTGAGAGAACACACCATGTTTTCAGTGTCTGCGATGAATCCTGTAAAGAACTGTCAATGATCCCTATTATCACTCTACAATTAAATTCCCTCTATACCACAGATCTCATAGAGTGTAAAAGCAACCAACGTGGAGAGCCCATTGGTGAGCAGGCATCAGCGAAGGTCAGTTGACATGCTGTCAGAAGATCCCTTCACTGCCTTTCATCCATGGAAATGGTCACTGTCTCCTGAGAGGCTATCCAAGGAAGTTTGATCTGCAATTCCCCACCATCATATAGTTGGCCAGCACCTACAGTCTTTGCCAAACCATGTTCCAAATGTCTTCTCCTGTGCATAGCCAGCACACATCTATCTGCACTATCTTAAGCAATGCTGGAATCCTTAGCAGAAAGCCCATTTGGGACTGTTATTCATCTAGTAAAGCAAGGTTGTTACATATAAACAATTGGGGTTTTACCTTTTTCTACTAACTCTCTAGTGGTTCCATGGTATAAAGAAAATGTAAATAATTCCTGTTACTCCTCTAGCCTCTAGACGGTCACATGGGAATACCTTCTTTTCTGTGTTTTGCTTTGCACCTCCCACCCTGCTCAGTTATATGGTGCTTCTAGGGGTGTAAACCATTCTTCCTTCATTGCCGTTTTCATGTTTCACTCTGTTTCTCTGAGAGTAACCCCCAGTTTTATTCTCCGAGTAAGCTGGGTAAGATCTGATTTGATCTGTTCAAAACCTTTAGCTGTATGCAGATTGCATCTTAAAAGTTCATCCATTCCCATTTAAAACAGAAACAAAAGTTTCTTGGGAAAGATCAGCTTAGGTATTTGCTTGGTGTCTGAGACATGATCTTGATTATTTCTTACTCTTGCAGTGATACTTTGGATCCTAAAACAATATGAAAATCTTTGGATACCTATGATAAAAGTGTAGAATCTGATTTCCTGTGCAGAAAAGGAGAGGTATTTTATTAACAGTTATTGCTGCCTCCTAATCAAATGAATCCTCATACAGACACCTGGGGGCAGCATGTCTTCACTAGCTGTCTTTCTAATTTATGCTTATTTTCTCAAGGCAAGACAAATTAAAAAAAAACATCAAGAAGGAAACTACTAAGTTAGTAGTCATTTTGCAAACAGGATACAGAGTACTGTGGGCTTTATATAATTGCTAGATCATGCACAGCAATCTCCTGGTTTGTAATAGCTCTACTGAAGGTATAAGATGTTTATACATTCTTTTATTGCCATTGAATATTGCCAGGTGGTTCAAATATATTAGTGCCTATCATAAGATCCAAAAAAAATTACTTTTTGTTCCTTTAAATGTAACATAACCGATTTTTAATTTTAACCTTCCTGATAGATATACATCATAAGTTGTCTATCAGCACAGATTCTCACTGAATTTCTAGGCATTGTTATGTCTGGATGTTTTTCTCATTTCAAATAACCAGCTTTGGACAACCTAAAGAATGATGTGAGAAAATTCCCAAGCTCTGAAACAACATATTTGCTTTTTTGGTCTGCACTTCATATTCTTTCCAAATTGTCTATACCTTTGATTTTCACACTTCTAATATTTTGATCAAGTTTGAACATTCACTGATTATACTGTTAGCCTTGAGATAATACAATCGACCACCTGAGAAAATGCAATTTCAAATCTCTGCCATTAATTAACAGATAACCAAATACAAATTATTAGATAATTAACATCACTCACCAATATAGAATTATAGCCATTCTCAGTTGCAGCACTTACCTATAATTGGAGAGGAATAATAGAATAACCGAACTGTAGAATAGTTTGGATTGGAAGTGACCTGCAAAGGTCATTGGTCCAACTCCCTTGCAATCAGCCGGGACATCCTTAACTAAATCAGGAGGCTCAGGGTCCCATCCAGCCTGACCTTGAATGGTTCCAGGGGTGGGGTGTCTGACACCCCAATGGCGAACCTGTTCCAATATTTCACCACCCTCATTGTAAAAAATTCTTCTTTATGTCTAATATAAATCTACCTTCTTTTAGTTTAAAACCATTACTCCTTGTCCTACTGCAACAGGCCCTGCTAAAACAATATATCCCCATCTTTCTTATCAGCCTCCTTTAAGTATCAAAATGTTGCAGTGACATCTTCCTGGAGCCTTCTCTTCTCTAGGATGATCAACCCCAACTCTCTCTTGTAAAAAATTCTTCTTTATGTCTAATATAAATCTACCTTCTTTTAGTTTAAAACCATTACTCCTTGTCCTACTGCAACAGGCCCTGCTAAAACAATATATCCCCATCTTTCTTATCAGCCTCCTTTAAGTATCAAAATGTTGCAGTGACATCTTCCTGGAGCCTTCTCTTCTCTAGGATGATCAACCCCAACTCTCTCACCTCACAGGAGAGGTGCTCCAGTCCTCTGATCATTTTTGTGGCCCACTCCAAAGGTCTACATCCTTCTTGTGTTGGAGGCAGCAGAGCTGGACACAAACTCCAGGTGAGGTCTCATGAGAGCAGAGTAGAGGGGCAGACTCACCTCTATCAACCTGCTGGCTATGAAGTGAAACTTATTAAAAAAAAAGGCAGAAGAAAGTCTAAGGAGAGTTCATCATTGGAGACAGGCAAAACTCATCTGAATAAGGCCTTGAGTAACACACAGAATAAGATGAGGAAGTAAGTCTTGCTGTAAGCAGGTATTGGACTAGATGACTATGAACGATCCCTTATTATCTCTGTTATCCTATCATTATGATGTAAACATGGTATCATATCTAATAGAGAACACATAAAAAATGTTAAGATTGGAAGGTTATTCTGGTCAAACCTTTATTAAAAGACATTGTTGAGAAAACTCTCAAGTCTTGAAATAAATCCTTAAACCCATCAGCAACATAAACTTATTCTATATTCAAGGCACTGGGCACTGCCAGCCTAGGAAACATTTCTACAAAAGCCTATAGAGCTCTGGAGACAGTGAGCACCAGAGGAGCCACTGCGAGGCTGCCAGCAGCAAGGACTAGCAGTATGCAGCACTGTAGGAAGAGAAGCAGAGCCTCCAGGAGGCTGGTGATGAATCCCCTCAATTCTACATATATTAGACCACACCTAGATACCATGTCCTTTGGTTTGGGGTCCCCAGTTCAGGAAAGACAATGCCAGGCCTAACTGAGCCCAGCAGATGCCTACCAGTTCTGAGGGAACTAGGGCACCTGCTCTGCAAGGAGAACCTACAGGATTGGGGTCAGTTTCGCCTGGAGATGAAGGGCTTTGGTGGAACTCCAGACTAGCCTTCTCCTGCCTATGACCTTGCACGTTGGGAAGACAGGGCCAGGACCTCGACATGAGAGACAGTGGGCATACATTGGAACAAAACAGGTTCAAGCCCTACTACTGGTTTCTAAAATCCATTCCAGGGGAATGAGTCCCTTTTGGTCGATCCCCTTGCCTTGGCTTGATCCCTGTCAAGGAAAGAACACTCCAGAACACAAGCATCCTAGATTTTAGTATCAATCCATGAGCAGGATGCTATTCAAGCAAAGCACATTTTTTTCACAGGCCTAAATGCGTGGTGTAATTAGGCTTGATTGCATCCTTCATGAGTCTGTGTTTTGCACCAGGAGGAAACAGCATGTTATGATCACACTCTGAAAAGTGTCATTCAAATGTCTATCCATTATTGCTACCACTTTGTAGAAGAGAGTGGTGGAGGTGATCTTCATTCCTCTTACACAGAACTGAAATTGGCCATTCACCACAGAACTGGCAGTTTAGGAGGCCCTTAAAGGATGGAGGGAAATGGGTCTTTTGCAGAAGGTGAAAGAACAGAATTGGAACAAGAGCATCAGTAAAGCCCTGTGTGCCTGCAGCTTGTGCAGAGCCTATGGACTGTGAAATAGGGTGCAAGCAGCCAGACATCACGGAAGGAAGTTGTCCACAACCAGACAGAAATGAGCAGAACTTGGGAAAAAGAGAGAGACACTGAGTTGTTTAAAACCTTGACAGAAATCAAGTGCTTGCCCTGCAAGGACAGAATGGGCAATGGGGAAGTTATTTATAACATCTTTTGATTTCTCTTCTCATTTACTCACTTTGAATTTTCTTTATGCCATCTCTATAACAAAAGCTAATGAATTTAATTTATGATCTAATAAAAACTGTCTGTGTTTCTATGCCTGTTCATTTTCTTTGGGAGGTCATTAGAAGAACACAGAAGCAGATCTACCTCATAGCACTGTTGACTGGGAGATTTGACACAATGTGCAAATACATTTAGGCCAGTTTTCTCAGATGTTGCTATCTCAGCTCAAGCACCTGGTAATTTGTAGATAAACTATTGATTTTGTTGACATCTCCAAAGCATGTTGCACTAGGATTGAAAGTTGGTTTTGTGAGAATTTTCTGAATATTTTCATGAAGTGAAAGTCTTTTTTTTTTTATTTCCCACAATATAAAGCAAAATGACTTTTCCATGGTGTTAAAAACTCTCTTGACTGTAAACTACAGTAATTTCTCAGATTTTCTGAGATTTTATTTTGGATATATTTTATCCTGGAAAATGAGATGACTAGGGTAGTGGAATGAGATTCCACTGGTCTAGAATTGTCTGCTGATCTCCAGAGATATTTTGTGACATAGTCAAGGGCAATTAATTCTCTTTAACCTTTGATTGTTCAACTTTAAAATGGTTCTGGCAGCTTAGGAAGAAAAATTCGTAATTGTAAGGTAATCAGAGAGTACTCAAAGAACAACTTAGAAAGCACTCAAAGAAAAGCTGTTGTTTCTACATTGCAGTTTTCAAGGTGCTATGTAATTATACCCTAACACTGCTACTTCAGAAAACAATACAGACCAGTTGGCTCATTCAGTGAGTAGGATAGTTCATTGTAGCACCATGACATAGTGTTGCTCATGAATAAGAACTGCAGGAAATATAATAAAATATTTCACTATATGTATGCATACACAGGCCAAGGAGAGGAGTTATACATGAAGATGATCAAATGACAAGGAGTACAGAAATCTTCCATGTGTTCAGAGGGGCCCTCTGTAGATTGCCATGTGATAAGACAGATGATACAAACCCAGGTGAAGGGAGGAATGATAACAGAAGTTCATGGCCTAAAGGCAGTAGTAAGGTGTTGAACTTATAGGCTAGGTATGTGTCTCAAACTAGAATGAGGAAGAACCAGATTTTCCAGGAGGCACATCAGGCCCATCCCAGCCATGCCTTCTCTTATCTGTTAGCAAATAATTTTCTATGCAAGACAGTTATGCTGCTAAAGCACTTTAAATTGCTGAGAGAAAATAGAGAATGAAGGTTCCATTTATGTGATAGGACATTTGTATTATACAGTTTGGGGAAATATGCTATGTTGACCTTTTATGATGAATGATGATTGTCTTCATAACCAGGATTCTTGAAGCTTTTCATGCATCAGACCTCTATAAATAGCAAACAATTAATGCTCAATGTTTGCATATTCTGTAGAACGTACTTTTTTCCAGATTATACACACAACATAAGAGAAAAACAAATATAGTTTGTTTATACAGTTTGGGGAAATATGCTATGTTGACCTTTTATGATGAATGATGATTGTCTTCATAACCAGGATTCTTGAAGCTTTTCATGCATCAGACCTCTATAAATAGCAAACAATTAATGCTCAATGTTTGCATATTCTGTAGAACGTACTTTTTTCCAGATTATACACACAACATAAGAGAAAAACAAATATAGTTTGTTTTCCTGGTTCTTTCTGTGAATTTTTTTTTTTTAATATTTGACTGCTTTGTAATGGTTATATGTAAAACATTCACAATGAACACATGTCGTTGCAAATAAAGAGATTTAAATTCTACGAAAATTTTACTTCTGTGCGTAACCAGATAAACGGGTTGTTTATTAAGTTTGACATCTGTGATGCTTGACACTACAAGAAAAATGTTTATACATTTCTGTAGCAATTATAATAGTTATGATAATTTATTATCAGATATTTACTCAGAATACCTTAAAATGTTTTGTTGATTTTGATATTTTCCAGAAGTTAAGATATTGTCTAACAGGATTAGCAGTACATTATGTATTTTTTGTTTTAGGAAAAAATGAGTTCTAAAAACAGAGAGAGTTGGCAGGTAAGTGTCTACCAAACCTACATGCTTTCTATAATGGTCCCCACTGACCAAAGTTACTCCAGTTTACAGATGTTAAAGACCATGCTTTAGATCCCAAGTTTAATATTAGCTCCAGGCAATATATGTTTAATTGCAACAGAACATAAACATCAGCTTATTTTCTATTCCAAGAAATTCATCTGTTCCAGAATTTTAGTAAGGATTTCTGAATCCTAAACCTAAGTCTTTTAGACAAAGAATTTTATAGATGGTTAACCTGGACAGACAAACCAAATCAGACAAGAAAACTATTCCGTCAGCTTCACTCTCCTGCCTTTGGACACATACCAATAGACTGGATGAGTGAGAAGAAAGTTTGCACTGGTATATTCACACGTAACAGCTGTTTCAAATTTGAGATTTGATAAAATTGTGCACAACAACCACTGATTTCTGCTGCCCTTTTCCCACAGATTGCAGCACCCCTCCCATGTGACCATTTCCTGCCTTCCCTGACCACTTCTGCAGAGATTCTGTTCTTAATAAGCCTGTGGTAAATGCATACCATGAGTGCTGTATATGAATGCCACTAAAAGGCAGTGCTGTACTGGCAATACATAATATTCAAGCCATGCATTGAATTCATAAACATCCCATCCACGTAACAGCTTCAGAAAATTTATTTTCAAAAAGTAATTGTCTCTCCCTGATTTTACTCCATTGAAATTGGTTATGGAAAACCTCCACATCTGCCAGTGTATCATAAGAGATTCCCAACCACCCCCCAATTTTAAAATTTATTTTAAAGAGAATGCCATGTGTAAAATACCGTATTTGAAAATATTATTTAATTCAGCATTGTGGGGTTCTGCAATAAGACAGGCTTGAATGATTGCACTTAAACAATGTGAATTAGACTTACACTGTATGAATACAGCCAGTTTTACAAGCAAATCCTCGTTTTAGAATTTCTGCATGAATTAAAAATATTCATACATGTTTCTGCCCTGATTCTATGTTCTTCACATCTGGTTATGCTAAAAAATTTGCGTCTTTACAAACAATGCAGAAAGATAGCTAGAACAGTTAGTGAACGTTGGGAGGTCCATGTCCGAGACAACAGTTTTGTTCAGACTTAGTATCCTGAGGGGTTTTTTTTTTTTAATTCAAGCAAAAGGACCAGCATTACTTTTTAACATTCTGGGATTGAATTATAGACTTCAGAATAGCTTTTCCTTCCCAATTCTCAACAGACAACAGTGTTGTATTTCCACTGTGTCCCATGAGCAGAATAGGTTTTATGTTGATCTATTTCCTTTCATATTGTTAAATTTTTATTAAATAATAACCCTAAAAGGGTTTTGAGAGAGAAGGCATCTAAAAATCTTCCAATTTGATACATAGCAGCAGTATATATAACTACTTGTAGGTCCCTTGTATTTCCAGAAAATTTGAATTCCTTCCCCGGTGCTCTCCCTCCTGGGATATTTTCCTTTGCCAAAGGCTACAAACTCACCTCACCACCATATTTCCACATAGAAGCCATTTTTCTTTCTGCACACCCAATCCTGGATTTCTTGGCATTATCCTCCCATTGTCATCGAAGGACAATACAATTTCTGAAGCTTTTATCTATTGCCTCTATATGATAGCTGATCTATACTATGGCCTTTATGAGCTGAACACAAGCCATCTCTTCTAGGGACATGGTTTTCTTTTTGCTCTGTATATGCACAGGTGTGTTGCTATCACTGTTGTTTATGTTGCCTTCAATTCAGCTATATTCATATTAGAAAGACCCTACTGTTTTATACTTACTATTTGACAAGCACTGTTTCTAATCTCAGCAACCCTGCAGTCTGGGGGCAGTCTCCTCTCCTAAGTGATCACCTAAGGAGTAACTGTGTATTTTCACAAAACAGAATGTGAACATCAGAGCATCACGTATTCCTCTGCCAGCTATAAAGCAAGTTTGAAATGTATGCAAGTCATCACCACATACTAAAAAAGTAATTTTATTTTGGCAGGGGGAAAGACAGCTTCATGGCCTGATCTGTGCGCCGTGCAGGTACTTTTATTCGTAGGAGGACTGCACTCCGTCTCTTTACTGGCACTCTAAATGTGGAAGGAGAGATTAATCAATTTTCTCAAACAAGGTCACATATAGAACCAGATTCTCAGTGCCTGTACTGCTGTCCTGAAATCTTGCCAAGTTCAAAGGGAAAAAGACATTTAGTACAAATTGAAGGCCACATCTCAGGTCAGAAGCAGTTTATTATGAAAGAGACGATATAGTTTGTCTCCATAAATGGGATTAGAAAAATCTTGAGGTGGTTCTCATAGTGACAGAAAATGTATAGCAATATCAGGAAAGCAATAATAGAATACTTTCTCCCCTCCTCTTGTCTTAGAGGGCTATTTATATTTTTCACTAAATTTCTTCGGCATAACATTAATGTCAGAAGGCCAGGTTGGAACTTTGAGGCAGATGTGCCTGCATCTTTTTTTAAAGCATGCACAGATTCTAGAATCATGCAATCACAGAATCAGTTAGGTTGGAAGGGACCACAACAGGTTATCTGGTCTAACCTCCCTACTCAATCAAAGTCACCCTAGAGCACATGGCTCGGGATTGCATCCAGACGGTTCTTGAATATCTCCATTGAGGGACAATCCACAGCCTCTCTGGGCAATCTGTTCCAGTGTGCAATGACTCGCACAGTAAAGAAGTTCTTCCTGATATTCAGGTGGAACTTCCTGTGCCCTTGTGTTTCTGCCCATTACCTCTTGTTTTATTGGTTTCCACAACTGAGAAGAGTCTGGCTCCATCGTAGTGGCACTTCCCATTCATGTACTTGAATGCATTAATGAGGACCCTCTCAGCTGTCTCTTCTTGAGGTGGAACAAGCCCATCTCCCTCAGCCTTTCCTTATCAGTCCCTTAATCATCTTCATTGCCCTCCACCAGACCTGCTCTAGAAGCTCCATGTCCCTCTTGTACTGAGGAACCCAGAACTGGTCACAGTACTCCAGATGTGGCCTCACAAGGGCTGAGAAGAGAGGCAGTATCAACCTGCTGGCAATACTCTTCTTAATACATCCCAGGATTCCATTTGCCTTCTTAGCTACAAGGGCACACTGTTGACTCATGGACAACTTGTGGTCCACCAGGACCCCCAGATCCTTCCCTACAGAATTCTAAAACCTTAAATTGGTTCTTGGTTGAAGACGGGGGTTCTAGACCTTCCAAAATACTATGAGCAGCTTAAATTCATTAAAAAACTCCCAAACAACCCAACCAAAAACCCCCAACAAACAAAACTTTTACACTCAAACCCGTATTTTATCCAAGCAGATGTTGCAAATAGAATATTTCAAGTGAAGTAAAAAAGATCAAAGGATTTTCTCCCTTCAGGTCATTGTAGTTCAGTAGGGTGGGTTGTTTCCTTTAGCATTTTTATCACACAAATGATCTTTTTTTTTTTTAATTTTTATTATTCCTGAGCCACAGACAACTCTACATTGCTCCATCTGTGCTTCGAATTTTAAGGCCTGTAACTGTTTCTGGTGCTCCTTAGCAGTCTCCCATTCTCTATTGCACTACAGTCTTCCTTCTTTGTACAATTAATTTTCTCTTTCTATGTCTGTCTTAAGCTGCTTTCTGCAAAATTTTCAAGATTGCTCTGAAGGAAGGTGGAGTTGCCTATTTTTTTCCTGTTTTCCACATACACTTTTGTCAGATGAAGGCTCTACATCCTGGGCACATCTTTTCAGAATGGAAATAAAGGAAATAATAAAAGAAATAAAATGGAGGTCATAAAACACTAATAAGGAGACAGAACATTAAAGTGACAATCACACTTTCCCCGATCTCCTTGTCAGTCCAGGATGTGTATGGTGGAGTAGCAAGACCCTCTTTCAAAGCCCCGGTATAGAGTCCTTCTGTCTGCCTTCAACAAGACCCTGGTGCCTATGGCCCCAGTTCCCCTGCACAGTTCCTGACAGTTCTGCCCATTGCTTTTCTGCTCATCTTTTCTTATGCTCTCAAAAGTGCTTCCTGCTGCCGGCACAGTCTCTCCTGAGGTGACCCACTCCTGTAGTTACATGACCCAATGGGTAAACTCTGGTGACAAATCATCTTAAACTGCCTTGGCTGGAGGCTGTTACTTTAGTAACCTGACACTTGTACACTTTGTTTTTATATGCTACCACTGCTGTGTTGATATAGATTTGACACTTATAATAGTTTTGGGGTATTTTTTTGGTAAGAGCAGTAGGTTTTTTGTTCTTTTCATACCTTCTGAAGGGCATTTTGCAAAACTTTTTTTTACAAAAATATTTTCTCATTCTCTATTCTCCGTGCCTTAGTTTGTCCTTCCTTTATTATTACACTGATATAGGATAATCTGGTCTTCTAAGCCCATCAGTGCACAGAATCCCCTTTCAGTTCCACTTGTATTTAACAGGTTCACACATATTCATTTAAAGCCCGAAACATTTTTTCACACAGTACTTTTAACACCTTACATCAGACATTTCCCTAAGAGCTTGAAAAACTCTCTTAGCAGTCTATACCTGTATTTTTATCCTGTGCTTACAAACAAAGCTTCCTGGGACAACTAGAGCAATGTTCAGAGAGATAATATCACGAAAATTAGGTCCTGACAATAACAAATTGTTATTGTCCCAGGGCAAAAAGAATTATGAAATTTTAAACTAAACATTAAAGAAGTATGACAGCTCTTGTGCTGTGTCCTCTTAGAAGACATTGAACATTGCAGCTGCAGCATCCATCCGGTATAATGCATCAGCTTTAGGAGAACTTCTGTCTCCATTGGACTGCTGGGAAACCTTCTCGATCACTGTCCTGTGAATAACCCATTACCTTGCAATGCAGAGCACAAAGAAGGCAGCTATCTGTCTGCATCACCAGAGAGACAGCACCAGAGTACATTCATGAGGACTGCTTTTGTCAATCCACAACAGCAAATAGATATTGAAACCTCTGGTTTTGAAGTGACAATTGTCTGAGCAAGATCCACATTAAATGAAAACTGCTGATACAAGAAGAAATGATTTAAACCATTATTGAAGTTCCCAGTATGGTCATTTATATTATCTGATCACTCAAATTATATGTCTTAAAAAAAAAGTAAAAAATCCTTCCATGTTTTCTGCACCAAAAAAAGTGTCTCTGAAAAAATGCATGGCAGACAGAAAAAGTGTAGTTACTGATATAATCATTCCTAAGAGGAAAAACAGTTCTAGAGAAAGCTGACAATAAGAAAGTGGAAACTTGTTGTACATAAATGTCAGGCCTGACATGGAAAAGCTAGGGACTAAGGAACAGATTATTTGCACATGAATAAATGTGAACAAATGGTGTTATAGCTTTCCATGTTATTTTGTCAAGGCTTCTGTTCTCCCCAAGATGAACAAGATAGGTGTTATTCTGGAAAGGAACAGATAAGTAAGGTGTCAAAATCTAACAAATTAAAATAAGAAATTAAATTTTCTTCAGATCCATGGTTCCCTGATACAGTTTCCACTCAGGCATGCCTTAGAAATAAATTAGATGTCAACACATTCTTCTAGTGAATGTTAGATTCCAATGCAAACTTAAAGAATTTTTTTTAACTGCTAAATTTTTCTAAAGAAATCTGTTCCTCTCCAAATTCAGTGTTATGGACTCAACAACCTTAAAGGTCTTTTTCAACCTAAATGATTCTATGATTTCACTTGGAAACATAAACTCTTTGCATTGAGTTTGTGAGTCTATTTCTGCTACAGCATGGCTATAGACCCAGAAATTAATCACTTAAAGCTACAGGATAAGTAGCATCAAATAGCAACAAAGCATCAAATGAACCTGGTATAATTTCTGATCAAACTGAAGATCTGCCTCCTTGCAATCAAATTTCTTACATGGCTAGCACAGCCTGTAGTAGCCTTGCCAGCTTGTGCAAAGCAATCACTGCAACATCCTAGGTAAAGTTGCTGTCAAGGACCTTATGTCTTGAGGTGTGAGGGTGTGCACCAGGATCTACTAGGGCAACACTTCATCATCTGATGAAAAGGAGCATGACACTCGAGTTCTCTGAAATGTTTCAACACCATCAGGTCAGGGAACAGTGTCCAAACCAAAATGCAGTTCTCTTTTTTTTCTCTTTATTTATCTCTATTCTTTTCAGCAGAACAAGTTTTTTTTATCCATGGATGCTATGTTTCTGAGCAGGCCTGAAATTGAAACTGTATTAGCTTCCTGTCCTAATATCCTAGAAGAGAGATTACACTTAAAATCTATCAACTGATCCCAAGTATTGGAATCATCAGGTAAACAAGACCATCAGATTGCAAAGGTGAAATTAGAACCAGCCAAGTGTATTGTATGGGTTTTTTACATTTAGCAATGTATAGAAAAAATGGCAGAGTAAAAGATTGCTGTGAAGCATATGTGCAAAAGGTTCCATACTGTTGCTTGATTATCTGAATCATAAAGACATCAAAAAGCCAAAGTTGAACACCATACAGATAGATTTCTGAGCAAATAAAAACTTCTTTGCAAGGACAGGTAGTCTTTCTTCCTATGTATGGACTTTTTTCTCATATACACACATATACACACACACACACACACACACATAGAGCATATATTAACTGCTCTTTGCAGTCTGTGAAGACCAAAATATAGATGAATTAATATACACTTCTTTGCTTCAAATGACAGTAATTACACAAAACTGATAATTGAAAAAAAGTATTTCACTTCTGATTTTCAATACAATTAGGTAAAATTAACAGCAAGGCAAAGTTTAATTAAATATTTTTTTAAAGCAGCACAGAGTTTTTGCTAATTCATTTCTTATCATTGGGAAAAAAATAACATCAGTTGTCAGTCAGTGCTGCTGTGATGAGTTATTTAAATCTTAGAACATTATTAAGAGCAGGTAAAAAGGGAAATATAAAAAAATTTACAGAGAAGGATTGGATTAATGTTTTCTGGCTGAAATACTTAGTTTTGCAAACATAACATTATTATCTCCTTCAAAGCTTAAAAATGGTAAAGTAAGAAAAGAGCACTTCAATGAAGTTGGAATTTCTTGGTTTGATATTAAAATTCGTCTCTCCACTTGAATTTTAGGCATCCTTTAAAAAAAAAGGATTCTTCAATATAATACCAAAAAGTAGACATGTAAGCACATTACACTTAACTTTCTCAGAGGTTTTAATTTATTTTTTTGAAATACAGCTTTATAAGAAATTCTAAGAAGTAACAGATTGTCTACAAAATTAGAACCCCAATATGATGTTTTATCAACAAGCTATTCAGTATCTAAGTATTTAGTTATTTCAAATAGAGGTGGCTTTTATTTCCACCTGTGTCCTCAAGAAATTGTTTGGTTTTCTTAGCCTTCAGTTTTTCAATGGGCTTGCTACCTCCTGGAATGAATAAGTAAAGTTACAACAGGTGTTATTTCATTGCATACAAAAACTGAGAAAAATACCCTATAATAAAATTAGGTCAAACAAACTATATTTCTGTAGGAATAAGGCCTAGGATTATGACATTTGCCCTGAGAGATGGGGTGAAGGGATTGCCATGAAATATGACAAGAGACAGACCTGCAGAGAAGGCATTAATGTGATAGGCTGCTGATGGGTTGTCAGGTGGAGTCTGGATGACCCTTACAGTGGGAGTGATACTAACGTCTTGGTTTGGTTCTGCTCTTGTGCAAGACCTACAGCTTTTGTTATCGAAACCCTTTGTAACTCTTGTTTACATACAAACTGGCTGGTCCCCATTTGTGATGGCAGTAACAGGGTATTTGACTACAGTCTCACACCTAATTCCCCCAAAAATACAAATGGGTGTTTGAAATACTTCATGGCAGAGGATGAGACTATGACCTCACTTTGCAGATAAGTCAATGGGTTTGCTCCTCTCTCCTTCCCAAAGAAGGGATGAACCACAGAATTGGTCATATTGGAAGGGACCACAGTGGGTCATCTGGTCCAACCTCCCTGCTGAAGCAGGGTCATCCTAGAGCACATGGCTCAGAATAGTGTCCAGACAGTTCTTGAATATCTCCCGTGAGGGAGAAACCACAACCTCACTGGGCAATTTGTTGCAGTGCTCAGTGACTCACACAGTAAAAAAGTTCTTCCCCGTATTCAGGTGGAACTTCCTGCCCATTACCTATTGCTTTATTGTTTTCCATAACTGAGAAGAGTCTGGCTCCATCCTATTGGCACCCCCCTTTAGATACTTATATACATTAACAAGATCCCCTCTCAGTTGTTTCCTCTTGAGACTGAACAGGCTCAGCTCCTTCAGCCTTTCCTTGTGAGATTCTCCAGTCTCCAATCATCTTTGTTGCCCTCTGCTGGACCTGCTCCAGGAGCTACATGTACCTCTTGTACTGAGGAGCCCAGAACTGGACACTACTCCAGATGTGGCCTTAGGAGGTCTAAGTAGAGAGCGGCAGGACTACCTCCCTTGACCTGCTAGCAATACTTTTCCTAATGTGCCCCGGAATTCCAGTGGCCACAAGGGCACACTATTGACTCAGACAGTTTGTTGTCCTCCAGAATCACAGAATCATAGAATCATAAAGGTTGCAAGACACCTCTAAGATCATCAAGTATAACTGTTAACCTGCCACTCCAATGTAACCCCTAAACCTTAAACCATATCTTCCAGTGCCAGATCCAGATGCCTCTTAAACATTTCCAGCCATCAAGTGGCCACAAGGGCACACTATTGACTCAGACAGTTTGTTGTCCTCCAGAATCACAGAATCATAGAATCATAAAGGTTGCAAGACACCTCTAAGATCATCAAGTATAACTGTTAACCTGCCACTCCAATGTAACCCCTAAACCTTAAACCATATCTTCCAGTGCCAGATCCAGATGCCTCTTAAACATTTCCAGCCATCATGACTCCACCACCTTCCTGGGCAGCCTAAAGCCTGACCTGACCACTAGTGAAAATTTTTTTCCTAATATCTAATCTGAATCTCATCTTATGCCCATTCCCTCTAGTCTTCTCACTGAAGGCATGGCAGAAGAGATGATTGTCCATCCCTCTACAACCCCATTTCATGTAGTTGTAGAGAGCAGAGAGTGAGACCCTCTTCTCAGGGTGATAAACATACCCAATTGCCTCAGCTGTTCCTCATACCACATGTGTTCTAGACCAGGACCCCCAAGTCCTTCTCCACAGAGCTACTATCCATCAGGTCAGTGCCCAACCTGTACTGGTGTTCAGGGTTATTCCTCTCCAGGTGCAGAGAACAGGATGAGGACCAAATGCACCAACAGACTGATTGTTCTCAATGTCGTTGTACCTCTACCAACTCCTTAAAAGTGACAGACATCAAAACTGATGGCAACAAACAGATAGGCTGCAATCCTCTAAAACTTTATTATTCACATATATAATTTTATATAACCAGTAAGCCATTTAAGGAAGAATAACTGAAATATTTTGATGGCCAGACTCTTCTAATACTAACTAGGTACATACTGCCTTTGTTCCACTGCCTCATAGCAAAACAGTAAGCAGGTAGGAATAGCAGAAACCACCAAGCTACAGAGATGATCTACAGGCATATAAAACTGGGTTAGGTAGTCAGTTCTTAACTATACATCAAGAGCTGGAGAAATAAAAAATGCTGTTTGCTAGCTACTGTCAGAGAGAGACTTGTGGCAAGTTATGTCCATTGAGTTAATTCCAGATTTGCCCCTTTGCAGCACATAATTCTTGTCGAAAAAGGACACAAAATTTAACTCTGCCAGAATCAGGCAGGTATTTGAACCTGGTCTATTCTTTCATTCCAAACACTTGGAGGTTCTGAAACACCCATGTTTCCTAGGAACAATCCAAACTTACAATCTATCCTTATAACAGCCTACTTTAATGAAAAGAGACACCCTTTAAAAGGAGGCAAGAAGAAGGAAAGAACCAAAATACCAGCAAGAAATTAAATTGTCACTTCCCTGGCTGTTGGATTATGTTCTAATGCTTGAACTGCTGAAAAGCTGTCATACAGAGAAATAGCCATGGTGTGTTAATATGAACTCTTTCATCTCAGTGCATACAGGCACTCATCATTCAGGCTCCTGTTAAACTTACTTCATGGCTGGCATAATTCTCAGAGCTTCAGTTTTCCTTTTGACAGTGATGACTCCCAAATCTACGTCAACTTTTCTATGAACTGTGTAAGTGTATACTTTGACATCACATTCTAAATGAGATAAATATCATTAAAAAGTTATGTCGCTGCTTCATTCACCACAGTGGACTGTCATTTTTAACCTCACTATCAAAATTGCTTTAGATTAAAATTTTCTTTGGAAATTGGTACATTTAATAAGATTTTAGTTTTCTTGATTTGTTTTAGGTTTTGAATATGAGGAATTAAGAATTTACCACCAACATAATGGAAACTCTTGGACAAAAATCTCATACTGTGAATACAGTTTAGATTGTGAATTATCCAACAGATTGTCTTTTAACAAAGTATTTTATTTTGGAGTCTTGGTCAATTAATTGCAATCTGGTATAAGTGACATTATTAGTTCAGTTTATCAATCCAAATAAGCATGCAGCAACTGTTTTAAGTAAACTACCATCAGTACCAATGTAACTTCATCTGGAATAATTCTGGTGTGTAGAAAGAGGTTTTGTGGTTTTGTTTTGGTTTTTTTCTCACAGGTTTCCATCACCCAAGAGTATTGAAATTAATTCACTGGGCAAATTACTCACTGAAGAAATTGGTTTTGGTTTCCTAGGAAAATCAGTGTTGGGGAAATACATGCCCAAGATCCTGTGATAATCTTTGAACACTCTGGCCAAGTTCAGCCACAGGTGATGAAAACTACAATGAACTCACAAAAATTCTGTGAAAAAGTCTTCAAGTACTTCCACAGAGGGAAAACAATTCAATTGGTTGCTCATCAAATACCAGATAACCTAAATGGGAGGAGGAGCTTAGGCCCCAGCTATAGAAAAAGCCAAGCCCTGTCCTGCTGTCAGACCACCCCTGCAGGTGCTGTGACACCTCAAAGGGGTTTGGGCTGGAGTAGAGTTAATTTTCTTCACAGTGTATAGGATGGTTCTATGCTTTGGATTTGTGATGAACACAGGGTTGATAATGCAGAGATGTTTTTGTTCTTGCTGAGCAGAACTTGCACAGAGCCAAGGCCTTTTCTGCCTCTCATGCAGGCAAGGAAGTTGGGAGTGCATGGCAAGTAGGAAGGAGGCACAGCAGGGAGAGGTTACCCAAACTAGTCAAAAGGATATTCAATAAAATATGATATCAGTATATTAAGTGGAGATGTAGGAGGAAGGGAGGGGACATTTGGAGTGATGATGTTTGTCTTCCCAAGTCACCATTACATGTGATGGATCCCTGCTCTCCTGGAGATGACTGAACACCTGCCTGACAATAGGAAGCAGTGAATTAATTTCTTGTTTTGTTTTGCTTGTGTGTGCAGCTTTTGCTTTCCCTGTTTAACTGTCTTTAGCTCAACCCATGAGTTTTCTAGCTTTTACCCTTCTGATTCTCTCCTTGGCTGCTGGCTGGGGTTAAACCATGATGGGGTGAAAGTTGAGTAAGGTGAAACTCATGTGTTGAGACAAGAACAGTTCAATCAGTGAAATAAAGTAAAATACAATAATAATAATGATAATAATAATGAAAAGGAAAAAGAGGAATAGACCCCAAGAAAGGCAAGTGATGCACAATACAGTTCCTCACCAAGTGCTGACTGATGATCAGCCTGTTCCCCAGCAGTGATAGGCCCCTTCCAGCCAAATCCCCCCAGTTTATGTACAGGGCATGTCAGTCTATGGTATGGAATATCCCTTTAGCCAGTTTGGGTCAGCTTTCCTGGCCATGTTCCCTCCAAGCCTACTGTGCTCCTGCTTGCTGGCAGAGCATGGGACACTCAAAAGTCCTTGACTTTGAGTAAGCACTACTGAGCAGCAACCAAAACATCACTGTGTCACCAACAGTATTCTCATACTAAATCCAAAACACTGCACTGTACCAGCTGCTAAGAAGAAAATAAACTCTGTCTCAGCTGAAACCAGGATAAGTGAGCATAGCTGTGGAAAGTATGCCTGGGTAAAGGAATTAGTGATAGAACTTCAGGGGAGTATAAGAGAGTCTAAGAAGGATGTTGCCTATTGGAACCTCACCCTACCATCCCTGGGACAGACCTGCCAGGCAGACCGGACACATGATATGGAGGAGGTACCAGCTGACTGAATGTTAGCAAATGTGACACCCATCTACAAGAGGAGCTGGAAGGAGGATCTGGTGACAGGGAAGGTCACGGAGCAGATCATTTTGATTGCCATCACATGGCACATGCACAGGTGATCAGAGCCTGCTGACATGGTTACATGAAAGGCAGGTACTGCTTGACCAGCCTGATCTCTCTCTAAGTTGGGGTGACCCACGTAGTGGATGAGGGAAAGGCTGTAGATGTTGTCTAGCTGGACTTCAGTGAAACTATTGACAACATTTCCCACAGCATTTTCCTGGACAAAACCAGCTGCTCATGGTTTGGATGAGTGAACTGTTCACTGGGTAAAAAACAGTCTGGATGGTTGGGCCCAGAGAGTGATGGTGAATGGAACTACATTGAGCTGGCAGACAGACACTAGTGGAGTTCCCGAGGGATCAGTATTGGGTCAGTCCTGGTTTTTTTAATCAAAGATCTGGATGAGGGGATTGAGTGCACCCTCAGCCAGTTCACAGATGACACCAAGCTGGGTGGGAGTGTTGACCTGCCTGAGGACTGGAAGGCTATGCAGAGGGGTTTGGACAGGCTGTATCAATCAAGGGTGCGAGGTTCAGCAAGGCCAAGAATCCCATGCAGCACTACAGGCTGAGGGAAGAATGACTGGAAAGTGAACCAGTGGAAAAGGACCTGGGGTGCTGGTCAATAGCAGCTGAACATGAGTCAGCAGTGTGCCCATAAGAAGGCCATTAACCATAGCCCAAGAAGCTTTGTATCAGAAATAGTGTGTCCAGCAGAACCATGGAAGTGATTGTTCCTCTGTACTGGGCACTGGAGAGGCCACACCTTGAATCCTGTGTCTAGTTTTGGGACCCTCAATACAAGAAAGATATTGAGGTGCTGGAGTGCATCCAGAGAAGTGCAATGGAGTCAGTGAAGGGCCTGAAGCCTAAGTCTGATGAGGAGTGGCTGAGGGAGTTGGGGGTGTCTAGCCTGAGGAAAAGAAGGCTTGAGGGAGACCTAATCACTCTCTACAGCTACCTGGAAGGAGGTTGTAGCAAGGTGAGGGTTGACCTTCATCCCAGGTAAGAAGTGATGAGACAAGAATAAATGGCCTTGTGTTGCTCCAGGGGAGGTTTAAATTGGATACTAAGAAACATTTATTCACCAAAAGGGTTGTCAAGCACTGGAACAGGCTGCCCAGGAATGTGGTTGAGTCACCATTCCTGGAGATATTTCAAAGATGTTGTAAATGTGGCACTGTGTGGTGGACTTAGCACCACTTGATCTTAAATGATCCCAGATTTTATGATGCCATGATCTTTGATCTGAACTACAGCTAAAGTACAGGTATTACTTGCAAATATACCCTCACAGAGAGCAGCTTGTTTATATAGCCACAATCACCCCACTGGCTGAACATACAGAAATACTACAAAGGATCATGTTCAAAGTGTTAAGAAATTGCCAAAAAACTTGAAGAGCAGCAACATATAGCTGTTAAAAGAAGAGTCTGTAAGAGAAAGTTGGAACCAGAGCTGTAAATAAAAACAGGTTTTTAATCCGCTGAGCAGAATCAAGGCACTGAAAATCTAGGAAAAAGGAAAATAAAGTGCTGAAAACAAACTCCACCCTCAGATAACCTAATACAATCCTATACAGATACATAGGATTGTGAAATCCAGTTATTGATGAAATGAGCTTACGGATGCTGTCACTGTATTTGAATTACTTTAAAAACCAAATAGTTTCTGTACTGTATGTTTCACAGTCTCTATTAATTGTTTGAAATACTATTCACCTTTCAAAGAACACTAAAAACTTGAAGCCTCATTAACTATTAAAAATATATATTGCTTTGTACATTTTCTAAGCTTAAAGTTCAGAATCTAACATTAGAAAATGCTAAAAATAGTCTCTCAGATCTATCACAAGAGCAATGGCAAATCCAGAGACTGGGATGACTAAATTGTGTTTGTTGCTTACTGCTATGATCCACTAAGACAGCTATAAATATAGCCAATGCTTTTTCATATTGGCAATTGCAAGCATTTTTTTTCCCCAGCAAAACCATGCACAAGCAAAGAAATAAGATATAATATAAAGAAGATATGGAATTGATCTATAAGATGTCTTCACTTTATGATGGGAAGAGTAAAACAAAGGGCATATAAAATCCTCATCCTACCAATATTTCATCTCACTCTTATTGACAGCAGTATCAGTGACCTGAGAAGCCTCAGGAACAGAGAACAGAAGTGGTATCATGTAGCTAAGTGCTCTTTTTTACGCCAGGAGGTACAAGGAAAACAACAGGTAATATCAGATGGCCAGGATCACTTTTGTTTGCTTTACATATGAGACCCTAACAACCTCAGATTGGTTTCAAGTTAACCTCAAACAGGCACTTGAACTGCTGCTGTGTATATTCAGCAATTACAAAGCAGAAGCTATGAGCTAAAACTATTTACCACAATAAATATTGATACTGTTATTCACACCAACAGTACAGAATTGACACTATTCATTATAGCATGACTCCAAAATAAAGATACCTAAAGTCATCTCATGAATAAAAGCAAGTATAATGAAATGTAAGAGATACAGGCTTCATTAATTAGGGTCTCATTCTCCTTGCTTTTACATATGCTTTTTACAAGGGTCTGATTTCATTAGAAGTACTACTATTTAAAATCTTATCTCTTTTTTTTTTTTTAATAAAAAGATGACATCAGAATGAATAAAACAAATGGAGATGCAATCTGAGTGACTTTCTCTAGCAGACCCGGCTCTGAGTAGGGGAATTGGACTTGCTGACCCCCAGAGGTCTCTTCCAACCTTAGTTATTCTATGATGCTATAGCACCACTGCAAACAAATATATTTGTGTACATACAACTATCCCTAGTTAAAAAAAACACCCTTCCTACCTTTTAGAATAGCGATTAAATAGCAAACATTTGGAAGACAGTGAAACCCATTTGGATTGTTGAAATCTTCCAGCTATGCCAAGGAAAACATAAGCACAGGCAGCACAGTTTACAAGTTTCAAACTCCTTTTCCAACCACAGTTCCAACTAAAAATTTCAGACAGCAATCTTCCTTGGACTTTCTACTACCTCACAAAGATCACCAGACAATTTTGTTTTTCCCATTTGTATCAAGTGTTATAGTGGTAAAGGCTGGGAAATAAAGTTTTATTTCATTCTGTTTGCACCTTGCACAACACTAAGAAGGAGCCCTTTTAGGTAAAAAAATTGTATTTGCATACATAGAAATAGCATTGAAATCTTTTTATTGCTAAAAAATGGCTAAGGTTTAGTAATTCAAGACCAAAGACCATCATTTAGGCTGAGCAAAGTAGAACTTCTTTATCAGCATCAGTCCTTTCTCCGCACAAAAGCAATAATGCCTGTTGTTTGGGCACATATTTCTTTACAGGAAGAAGGGTAAAATCCACATCACATATTTAAATGTTTTGGGACCCAGAGGTACAGTATATGTAGATGCTTGGGGAATTGTTAGAATCTTCAGAGTCCACATAGTTTTGCCATCTCCTCTTTCTAACTCAGACAGAATTTGTAGTCTTGAAGGAACAGAAAATTGCAAGTTCTCCTATATCCATTTTGTGATAAAAATCAATGGCATTTGGTGATCTGAGACTTAGTGGTGTCCAAGACTGCCCTGAAGAAAGCTAGACACATGCAGCTTGATCCTACAAACTCAGTACGATCCTACAAGATCATTTTGTTCTGAACTCTGTATATTTATATAGTACGAAAATCATGTCAGCTCCAAAAGCTCCCTCTTTATTTTTTTTTTTAAAGAACAGTGAATTAATGATGGATTTATTTGAAAGGCTGAACTTGAAAATGTTACATCCAGCCTTAGGCTTTTTCTTATGTATCTCACAAGCTTCCAAAGAATATAGGTGATACTTTCAGGCAAATTTTATAAAGCTAAAAATGAGTGCAACAATGTTGTTATGATACTCATTAGTATGAGCACAATCCTAACCAATATCAGAACTGAAGTGGTCATGGCTAATATGCTTCCACTGCCTGGTCAAAGCTATGGATCATCTTTGGCAGAGCAGACAAGCTTTCAGCAAGACCTAGGAGACTAAAACATCACACATGCTGGAATAACAGATCATAACTCTGATTTTAATTTTCATGTTGATTTACTGTGATTGCATGAAGATAGGGGCTAGCTGCTTAAGGGACACATAATCAGACAATTACAGTTGTTTCATGTGCAACTGTCCAATATGAAGGTATAATTGCGGTATTATATGAAGTATCTTCCTCTTATATACTGTCAGACAGAGAGTAAAAAATCAAGAACTGCAATGAAGAGTTAACAAATGTTGATTCTTCATATTGCAAGTATTCCACTTCAGAATGCTTATGTGGTTTTGTCAAATACCTCTGCCAGTATGTTCCATAAACTTGAAAGGTCATCATAATTGCAGCTGCAGAGAGATAATGAAAGAAAGCTCCTGTTGTCAGCTGTATCTGATTCTCTGTGGTTTTCTTCCTACACTCACCTCAGAGACTATGGACAAAGGAGTGATGATGTTTTCACTCTGATCCACATCGCTGTACCTGGCAACGACATGCGATAACCCCAAAGACTCAGTTTTCTGGACTTCTTGACAGAACATAGGATTATAAACTATTGTGTATTCTTGGTAATTGTCCATAAATATTGTATGCTGACAGTGTTGCCAGGATGTTTATGGTGGACTAGTCCAGTTTATTTCAGAAGGAACCTGGAAAAATCCCCCTAAAAATGCTCACCAAATGTCAGAATAAGTATTACAACTCAGTCCTTCTTTTGGAGAATTGATTTTGGTCTAATGGGACCAAAGACAATACACATGCTAGCAGGTATTCCTGTAGCAGCAGTGCTGCAAGACACCCATAGCAACTGAAGCTGCCAGATCTCTGCTGAGACACGGGTTCAGAAACAGCTCAAGTATGTTAATGCCAGCAACACTTCAGGTTAGAGTCCCTGCCGTGACTGCCTTGTATCTGCTTCTCTGAAAGCTTTGTTCTTATGATTTAAGAAAGACTGCTCTGATTTCAGGAAGGCTGTCAGAGCTGCACTCCCTCGCTACAGAAGTGAGATAGGAAGAAAACAAACATTTGAATTTATTTGGAGTTAATTGGTTAGAAGAGCTGATGCACCAATTGCTGTAGGGCAAAACCAGTGAATATCAAAACACATTAAGGAATAACCTAGACAAGGCAAGACTAGTTTGGCTCAGATGTGAAGGGTACACTCAAATGAAGGCTAGGAAATGTACACTTTACTTTAGACAGATGGGCTTTGCAGCAACACAGGTGATTGAAACTCATTCAGTGAATCTGAGAACTACAGGAAAGGAGGTTTGAAAAGATCTCTAAGAATTTCAGTATTCATCAAAAATACATTATAGTTCCTGAGGGAAACTGCATTTTAATCTGCATATAAAATTCCTTACTTGTTATCCCATGAAGTTCTGTACATATGCACTGTGGAATATTTACAGAATCTCAAGAAGACAAGGCTTTATTAGTGATTTAAAGACAAATTATCACTCAGCAGTCTGCAGGTTTTATAGGAAGCCTAACCATACTCACACAGTTCTTGAATTAATGTTTTCAGAATTATTTACAGGACATACTGGTAAAATATATTTAATACTTGTTTGTACCTGTTTGCATTTTTTGTATGAAAGAACAGCTTAAGCCTTCATAATCATGCTGCTGTGGCACATTCTAAGCCTTGCAAATTAGCCATTTAACTCAAATGAATTACAGCATTAAGCCGTAATTAATTACAATAAGCTGTAAATAATAACATTAATATGTAATTAGCAGATTAAGCCAGTCTGAAACTGGTAAAACTGGAGGCTCTATGCAAGCTTGGTAGGGTCCCAGTCCTATCAAGAGCTTCATGACTTTAACAAGGCTTCACATCTTGATGTGATATGAATACTTCTCTGGAGATGGGAATGCGAAACATTCTGCAGATTGCAAGTCAGTACCTTGTAAGGTAACATTGCAGGTATCTACTGCATCTCCAACTCACTTTTCTGTGAAGGCTTAGAATGGTTTGTATTGGAAGGGACCTGTAAGGGTATTAATTCAAGCCTCTTGCAACCAGCAGGGACATTTTCAACTAGACCAGGCTGCCCAGAGCCTCAGCTGACCTGATCTGGAATGTTACCAGGGATGGGACATACACCACCTCTCTGGGCATTGAATAATGTCATAGTGTACTTACGCTTTTTTTCTTTTCAGCAATCTAGAGAGCTCTGGTAATGTAGCACTGAATAAACCTCGCTGGGCTCAAAAAGCTCCTGTCCTGGAAGGCCTCATTCCATCTTCCATATGTTATTTAGGGCCTTCAGAAGGTCTGCAGGTCTCTGAAAAGAACAGCTCCTCTTTGTCCTCTCCATTCTCAGAAGCACCAGGAACATTCTGCTCTAGAAGAAGCATTTATGAAAGTGGCTGTTCCCATCATTGTGTTGTGGTACCTGTTCATGTTTGTTTGCTCAGAGGTGTGAGCAGCTATTACCCACAAAGGTCCTTTCAAAGTGATGCTGAAGAGACACAGAGAGCAGTACAGAACTGGTGCTCACTGTCCCATTCTGGTGTCTGAGGAGGTGAAGATTATGCTCACCCTTTCCCCACTGAAGAATCTAGATTAGCCTATATAAATTCATTACACTTGACTCACCATAAAAGTTTTTGTGGACAACCAGGAGGACTGTGCTGCTCTTGTTCTTAGGTGGAAAATCTCAGATTGCAATGTTTGAGTATTAGTCTATAAACTAAGTCTTTGAATAGCACCACTTTTAAAGGTGTACACACCTATGCTACGCGAGGGTGAATATTTTGTCCTATATATTACAAATCATAAGAAGATAGCATAGATGATAGTGGAGTTTTAGATTGTCTCATTTATAGGTAATAGCCTGGAAATAAGTGCTACATTTTTTCCTAATTAACAAGACACCTGCTACCAATTGCATTCTTTTCCTTTTCCTTTTTTGGCAAACAATATACGCTTGGTGCTCTCACAGTTTCATGGTAAGTGAATAGTTTGTTGCATTGAAGAATGAAAAATACATTTGTGCTGGGGAAAAAAAGGATGATGGCATATTAAATAGTTATAAGAGAATAAAGTTCTGCAAGAGCCTATGAAATGTAATATTGACATAGACAACAAATGCTAGAAAACTTTTCTGAGATGCAGATGACATGAGAAAGGAAAGAAAGATGAGTAAGAACTGTTCTTGCCACAGAAAGTACCAGCACATAAAAGATCTTAACCAGACAGAAGTTCTGAGCCTGTCAAATTCTGTTTTAGTGAAACTGAAGACAGATCTGTTCTTTTTGCCCCCTATTTTGACAGCAGAGAAAGATCGTGGTAATAATTACTGCTCAAAAATCTAGGTGGTGAGACTCAATAGTTGAAGTTATCTGTGATTTAGTTCAAAAACTTTGAAGCTGGTAAAGCAATTATTATATAACTCCCAGGAATTCTACTTTTTTATTACATTTTTATATAGCTAAGTATATAATTAATTCACATATTAGCAAACACAATTTCAAGTTATCTGTCACAGCTTTCAGGTATTAAAAATGAAGGGCATTGATTTAAGAACACTCATAACTGGAATGGACTGTTCAATTTTAGACAACATAAAAGGAGAATTTAGTCATACATGTAAGTATCAATAAAATTAAAAGCAAAACATTTAAGCTGTGAAGAAATTCCATAAGAAAGAATAAAGAAAATATCTAACATGGAAAAATTCTTAGGGATCTGCCAACTTAATACATTCTCTCTACTTTGTGCCTTGTGCAGCCTTTGGACATTAAAACATTGGTCTTACTTGCTATGATAATTCCCATTTGGATAGAAATTACAGTGTCACTCAGAGTGTTATATTGCTTTCCTTTTGAAGAATGTTTAATAAAGCATAAAGCAAAGAGAGATCATGCTGCTGGGGATATGTTGGTGAAAAGTAAATTTTATAGTGCCATGCTGACTTCATTCTCTGTGATGTTGTCAGAAAAAAGGATACAGCTGCCCATGATGACTCTGTCTTCCATATACAAATACCTCAAGAGCCAAAGGATAATATATGATAAGTTCAAAAGCAGTTGAATATGATAAATATAAATGTCAGGGACAAGCATCCAGTTTCAAACATGGAATGTGTTATTCCATCACTACAGTAAGCAAGTGTCAAGAGAATAGAAAACAAGATTCATGGAGCCTGTTTTACAATACCCAGAAGTAATAATGAAGCTCAAAAAATTAATAGGAAGATTTCTTTTCCCTGTGAAGGATAAAGAACATAGAAAGATACCCAGTCCTGACTTGTAATTCATACAGACATATGCAATTAAAGCAGAAAAAAGCTGCAACACAAACAGATACAGAACTAACCACCAAGAAAAATAATCATATCTTCTTAACTGTTTTCCTTAAAATTAATGACAGATTCTTTCAGACTCCTTGCACCAAACAGTATTCCTCTCCAGTAGCTGCCATTGTATGAATTCTGTGGAGTGGCTACACTCAAGAGAAAAAAGGGATGACTTTCATATCAAGTCTATAGCTGTCGGCTTTATTCACTAGAATAAATTACAGAAGAAATATGCTCCAAAAAATCTGAAAGGTAGATGACTACATCAGACAGATAATGACAGTTTACTAAGATAATGAATTACTTGGATATCTGTTCTTCTCTAAATTTGTCAGCAATCCCCTTAAGAGTAAGAAAATTATTCTTACATCTAAAACCTGAATAATAATTACATCCTGAGCCTGTGTTTCAGACTTAAAAAACATTCTTTTTTTGCAGTGGTTTTCATATGAAAAAGCTTTACTGTAGTTTAAAATTCTATTTGTAAATTAGAGTGAATATAGGATAAAAGTGTGGAGAGAAAAACAGAGGTAGGGAAAAAGAGTAAAGGACAAATTTAGTCTTTTTTTTCCTCCTTCACTCTGCCCATAAGATCTTGATTAAAACATCCTGTTCTTCAGTTACCATAATTATGAAATTTTTATGCCCTTGACTGAATAGTATCAAACTAACAAAAGACAAGAGTGGAAAAAATATTTTTGCATATTTGGTAATTTATATTTTCATCTGTATTCATGAAATCTTACGAATTAGACATGGAAGAGACCAATTAAATCACCCAGTCATTCCCCCTACCGACAGCTCTGAATAATTCCATATATTTTCACATCCTGAAAATACAGCATTTACATACAGATGAAAAAATACATTTTAATGAGACAGGTTCTTTTTCCTGTGCAATCTGAGCATCACTGTTCAGACGAAGGCAACTCTTTTTCAGAACAGAAGATTTCTAAGGGAATATACACTTCAGCTAGGATGCATACATGTTACCAGATCATGTAGTGTATTTAAATGGTGTATTATTATGCATTTAAATGCGTCATAGGAAAAGGACACATGGCAATTAAGATCAGTCAACACACCTTTTGAATCCTAGTGTGGCAACTGAGAGGTTAACCAGTACTCTAGACATGAGGCAAGATGTGTGACTGGGATAAGGTAACCCTAAGTAAACTCTCTTCCTAGCCATTCAAGTAAAGATCAGTGAGAATCCAAAGTCACTCTGTCATTAGTGAGCAGCTCAAACTACCATCTGGTTGCAACTGTAACCTGAGAATTTTAGCTATTAATTAGTAATAAGATGAAGATGAGCTTGTCATTCAGAGGCTGGCTTGCAGGTTGGCCTTTTGTCATAGTGTGACTCTTAGTCTGGAGTTACGACCTGCCTCTTGAACTTCAGTACAAGTCCCAATTAGACATTACCATCTTATAAAAAACCCCAACACTGCTGCCTGCAAGCCAGACTATATGGGATAAGATGGAATTAAAAATCTTACTGCACCCCTACCAGTATTAAAACCCAAGTCTTTCATATGATTTTAAACAAGATTTGATTTTTAGATATGGCTCTGTATGCCAATTGGAATGAGATGCTCAGACTCTAGGTATTACTTCTCTGTTCTCTCAAGCTGTTCTCATTCTCTGAGGACCAGGTTCAGCAAGACACAGGAGACACTCTGTGCTGCAGGATTGTTGTTGTGCTGTTTGGATTGTTCTGGACCACTATCTGGTCAAAGGGCTTGGCAATGGGGAAGTTCCAGTAACAATGATATGAATATTCAGACTGTATTGAGGAGAAATGGAGATTTTACATCAACTTCATTATGATAACAGTACTGATAAAAGTATGGCAAAAAGATACTTCCATGGCATTTATTTACCTGAATGTAATTTTTCCCCTTAACTTTTGCATCTTTGAGCAATTGTGATCTAGTGCCATGTGAAATTGCTGGTAATAAGATTCAAGCAGTTTATGTATCTATATTTTTCTCCTACAGAGCTGTAACTGTAAGCCTACCATGATTTTCCTATGTTTCAATGAGCTAGGGCTTTTTCATAGTAATAGAATGGGTTTACAAATAAATGGCTTAGCCTTTGAGTCAGTCTAATGCATAGGGATAATGTACTAAAGATACGAGGTGTTATGATCTATTAGCAGTTTTCCCTAAGCAATTATTAACAAAACTCTGAAGCAGTCCTGAAAAGTGTTACCATTTAAAGTCACAGACTGAGAAGCAAGCCTTTAAACATGCCAAGTATGTAGTTATCTATTAGCAATCACTTTATTTCCAGGTACACACAACAATTGTTCTAAATTTGAGATATCATTTTCATTAAACATGTTTTTAAAAGTTGTGATTTAGTTAAGGTATTCAAAATTTATTCAACCATTCCCTAAACCCATGTAGTTTTCTCCTGCTATTCATTTCTAAAGAAGAGAAGCAAGGACATCATGGAAATTATGAAGCAAACATGTCAACAACTGGAAGCTTTGTTGAAAAAGATTAATTCCAGAAAAATAGTATATGCATCCTCCTTAAAACTCATCTTCATTTGCTGTTTCATGCTGAATCACATACTCTATAATTTTGTAGGGAAGTGGTTGAGTCACCACTCCTGGTGGTATTTAAAAGACATGTAAATATGGCATTAGGGACATGGTTTAGTGTTAAACTTGGCAGTGTTAAGTTAGGGGTTGGACATGATGATCTTAAAGGTCTTTTCCAACCTAAATGATACTATGATTCTGTAATAAACTACTGAAAGCAAAGGTTGACTCTTTTAATGCATTACAGAAAATCCTGAGAGCTGGCAGGATCAAAGCTTCCTCTCCAGTGCAATTTGTTCCTTTATGCATAATTTGTAATTGTGTGCATAAAGAGGCATTGGAAAACCTGATTTATCATGCACCATGCAAGAGCACAGAAAGGCAAGTAACAATAGAGTAAGCATTAGGCAAAATATGGATCTGGACAATCACACTGGATGCCACCTGTGCACATCTCACAGGATCCTCATGGAACTACAAACATGATCATCTCTGCTACTGTGTTTGTTTCGTGGACAAACACTTACTACCAAACATAGTAATGTATATTCTTGTCATTTATGGTATCACTTCAGTGACTCACAATCCTGTTTCCTCATATAATGTGACATAAAATGATCCTTAGAAGTTCCTTTCAAATTTTCAAGGTTCTTCATGGAGATGGTCCATAATAAAACTAAACTGTTGCTACAGTGATAACATCCATTACCAGCATTGTTTGCTCCAGAACGTTTTCAGCCTAAATAATTGTTTGTGACAGCAAGAGACACTTTATGCCAAAAATCAAATCAAAACATTGTAAGATATAATTGGAAAAATTGAAAAAAATGCTAATCTCACAGCCTATGTATAAAATTCATCTCCTCTTTCAGACTTTGCTATTTTACAAGAGTAGAATACAGAACAGATGGACAAAATGAGGCAAGAAAAAAAAAAGGGAGGAAAAAGAAGGAGGTGAAAATGACAGCCCTCAGAATCTTTTGATTCAGCTGAAATACAGAGGGAAAATTCAGGTATTTGTAGCATTTGGCTGCAGTTGGAGGAATTACCACCTTTCTATTACATTTTTGTGTGTGCTTACTGATTTGCTAATTTGGGAGTTGCTCAGTTACTACAGGAGCTGTAATGCAAATCAAAACTGAGCTGGCAGGATTCACACATCTCTACTCCAGCCTATCTGTAGCAGATGGGGGAATCAGCTATTTTGGGCAACCATACAGTATTGATGGGGGTTTTTTTTGTTGTTGTTTTGTTTTCTTTTTCTTTTTTTCTTTTTTTGTTAGTTACAAAGCAGTAATACAGAATGCATGTTTTATTCATGATACAGTGAAGATGTGAATAAAGCTTAACTTCATTGCTTCAGAGGTTGAAATACTCACTGTGCAAAATGGCTCTATGACACTCCTGTATTTTGACTGTGAAGCAGCTTATCTCCTGGGGATTTCACTAACATCATCGACCATGATCAATGTCTCTTGTCTTTCTTTTGATACATAAAAATTAATTCAGTGTGTGTATACTGTGGAGAAACAGAAGGTAAGCATTCCCATGATTGGTCTAAAAATGCCTGTCACATAAGCTTGAATGTAGTTGTCTTTCATAGAGTACTTTATCTTGTTTTTAACAGGGACCCAGGAGAATTTAGTGAAAAATATGCAAATGAAAAACTAGATTCCCAAGAGATATGCCTGAGTCAAAAATAATTCTATCCAAACTGTAACTAATGAACAAATGATTCAGTGAAATGCATTCTGTATTTCCATTCACCACCATCTGCTATTGGCAAGATACTTTGTTCCCAGCTACAAAGCTTGAGCAAGTGCATAGACATCAAATTAAGGGACAAAAGTGAATGTTGCAAATGCTGCAAGTAATAGGTATGGCTGCTTTTCACAGAAGCATATGCGTTTGCTCTTCAATAGCAAGCAGAATTTAACATTTTACAGAAACAGGGGAATGAGGTGTTGGTATCTAGAAAAAAAATTGCAGGACAAACAAAGTTGCTTTTTCTTGGCATGAAATACACTTTCAACGCAGGAATCAGAACTCTAGGCTACATGACCAAGTCTTTTCCACTTGTATAGACCCTCTCTATCTTATTGTTGGAATCCTATTTAATTTAATGCAGTAAAAATCAAATGGAAAAAATACTTAGCTACAGCAAATGGTGCTGCTGTTTCCGCAGCTAGCATCCTTCCCATAAAGGTAGTTTCAGCATGTTAAAATGTGACTATACTCCTACACATAATTCCATTTGGACACATGTAGAAAAAAGGTCTTGACTATACTATAGCAACAGACTGCAGGATGCTTAGCTGTGAACTTAGAAAGATGGGTGGTTTTTGTCATTTCACATCCTCCTTTCCTTGGGAATATTAAAACTACTTATACTAGTTAAGCAAACGTGTGGAAAAAACTATCAAAACTCACAGACTTGCTAAGTTACATGGAAGAAGAGGAGGGATAGATGTGACTCACAGTCCTATGTTCAAAAACCTTTAGTTCTAATTGTGCAGCTATGGTTGCCTTAGTATTAACATCTATAAAGATGATTTGCAAACATTACTTACTAAAGCAGAAAAACTACATGGTTAAATGCAGACAGTTTTCAACTAATTCCACCCACTTAGTGTGCTGGTTGGAACTGTGGCCAGCTCCACTTACAGCTATTAACAATCTTTGCATTTCCTAACATAGGGGTGACCATTCAGTGTGAGAAATCAGGCAAGTCCAGATGACTATATATCACAGTGGAATTAGAGATTTTTTAATATTTCTGTCATTTAATTGGAGACACCAAATAAGTATCAGAAAAGTGACATTATTTATACATGACACTTCATGTAAGAAGTCAAGAAATTGAAAGACACAGCTCGAACCTGCTGCCTCTATTAGGTTCAGTAATTTAAAGCCTATTTGCCACAGTCAACACTGCACTTATGAGCAGTTTAAAATGCATACAAATGAGTGCTGACTAGTTAAAACTAGCATTTATTAACTATCATATGAATTATACCCTTTATGAACTCTACTTATAGGATAATTTATTTTAAAAGTTGTTTTTTTTTTTTCTTAGAGTGCATGCAGGTTAACAGACCATATGATTTATATTGTATAATATAGATGCAATGGTAAATGCCAGCTATATGTGCAAGATCTGGAATTCAGCCAGGAAATGTATTTCTACTGATACGCATTAAATATTTTACAATCAATTTGCCTTATGCTTACTTTCCCTGAATATGTCCATTCCTTCCAGGTTACATACTAATATTCCATAACAAACTATGGACCAAGAAATAAGAATCTAAGAATCCAGTTTAGCAATCTGTTTAAAGATTTCTATTGTTTCAGGGGAATCAGTTATCTGAACTGGACTATAACTTAGATTATTCCTTTAACAGGACCTTTGAATCAAGCCTAACATTGCAGTTGCATTTTAATTCAGCTTAATGAAGAAAAAGTACTGCTTTCTTAACTATTATTTTCTACCATAGTTTTCCATGTGTGGAAACCAAGATTTAACTAGAATATTCAACCTGACAGCATACAGAATCAGAATCAGTATAATCAGAATTGAAAGGGACCCTTGCAGATCATCTAGTCTAACTCCTGGCCCTGCACAGGACATCCTTGAGAATCACACCATGTACCTGAGAGCATTGGCCAAACACTTCTTGAACTCTGTCAGGCTTGGTGCTGCTGGGGAGCTGATCCAGTGCTCAAACACCCTCTCGGTGAAGAATAATTTTCTAATATCCAGATTAAACCTCCCGTGATGAACTCCAGACCATTCCTTTGGGTCCTGTCACTGGTTGCCAGGGCCAAGAAGTCAGTACCTGTCCCTCCACTTCCTTCCATGAGGAAGTGGTATGTAGTGATGAAGTCTCCCCTCATTCTCCTCTTCTCCAGGCTGAACAGACCAAGTGACCCCAGCTGCTCCTCATATGGCTTCCCCTAAAGGCCCTTCACCATCTTCATTGCCCTCCATTGGACACTCTCTAATAACTTCATATCGTTCTTATATTGAAGTGCCCAAAGCTGCACACAATATTGAAGGTGAGGCTGCACCAGCGCAAAGTGGAGCAAGACAACCACCTCTCTTGACCAGCTGGCAATGCCTTGCTTGATGCACCCCTGGACACAGTTGGCTCTCCTTGGGTGCCAGGGCACACTCTTGATTCACATTCAACTTGCCATTGACAAGGACCTCCAGGTTCTTGTCAACAAAATTGATATTCCAAGTAGTCTATAAAAGTACTTGGAATATCAATTATATTCCATCCATTTTACAATGAGTTCAGTGTTTTATGGCTGATAATCAAACCTTGTGTTCCTTTTTCCATTCACTAACATTTTGTACAGCAATGCAAGGTCATACTAAAGGTATATCTAGCTCAATATTTCATGTCTGAAAGCAGGAAACATTTATGAAAAAGAAAGAAGGAGGACAAGCACAGAATGAAACTGGCCAAAATACGTTCTACGTGAGATTCAATCTTTTGGTTGTAGACTACTTTCAGGAAAGATGATCAGGTCTTATTTAGATATAAAAGGCAAGTGCTATTAAGCTCATATATGCATTATTATTAAAAAAACTGAAACAAAAAACTATATGGGAATAAGTTCAATTCTGTGGAAGAAAGTTGGGCATAGTCCAGGGATGAAGATCCATAAAAACTACGAGCATGACTAGCCGAGCATGGGGCTGGCAGAGAAGTCACCTACTACTCCAGACTTCAGGGCAGCAGCCATAGAAAGTGCAGTTAATTGGGCTTGCTATTGACATTGACTTTCAGGCTGTCCTAAAAAAGTGATTACAAAAAATCATATGTATCCTTCCCTCTGAAGCCAGCACATGCCTGGAGCCTGAGTACAGTGCCTGTCTGTACTGAAATGGGCAGCAAAATGGTAACAGCTCCAGTGACTATGTAAGAAAACTGGCAACCAGACTTGCTGCAAACAGCTCATGCTGTGAAAGAGAGGAAAGTAACCTGTCCTCTTGACAGTCACTGCTCCCAGAGAAACAGCACTGTGAGACAAGTATCCCCATCCTCTCCTTCCCTCCACATTGCATCCCAGTTCCTTAGGGATGATAAGAGCAGGGAAGAGGGATTTGTTCTTATCTCTGCTGCTAAGAAGCCTAGAAACAATTTGCATATATAGTGTTTACTGTTTACAGTAAGAGGAGGGTGAAGAAAGATTCCTGTCTTGCTGCAGTTAGTAGTTACATGATGGATGTTAATAGCAGTGTGTCACCAAGTTGCAGAGGTTGTCTGAGAGGTTTTACACAAACAGCAAGGAGTATCGATAGAACTAGAGACCCCAGAAGGTTACTTCTTCCTGAAACACCTCCCGTGAGTGTTTCCTAGATTTCCAGCAATAGAGTCTGAATCCAGGAAAGAGGCCTTCTTTTAGGAAAACTATAGAGAGTTTCAGTTCATTGCAGTCTAATCTGTTGAGACAGCATTTGGAATTTAACACATTACACAGTAGGAAATCCAGCTAATTCTAATGGTTGGAATGACTTGATTCAGAATTAAGTTGATGTCCTTTATATTTTCTCTCGATAGATATCCATCTATTTGGTAGAACTCTGTAAGCATAGTAAATAGAGAGGAGAAATGCAAAAAAGCAAATAACCAAAGCCAACACCAACAAAAACCCCCAAGTTTAAGTTTTTATTTACTATAAGAATGATATTTGATCCACTTTTTTATTTTAACATTTCATTTTATGAGAGCCAAAGAACTGAGAACGTGAAGCATTCAGTCTGAACCCCTGAATTGCTCCACAAATTAGTGTGGCAATTGCAATTGGGCATTTAGATAAATCAGTCTTAAAGAAGGCTAGCAAGCTTTGATGCATCATAGCATTTTCTAAAGCATGTCATTCAAGGTAGCAGAAATCCACAAGTCTTCTGCCTAGGAATCAAGATACAATATCTAAAAATAGATGATAACACTATTTAAAACCCTTGGAATGATAGCAGTAGGGGGAGGAAGAGGAATAATCCAACCAGAGTTTGCTTTTCTTAGAGGACTTGCAATCCATCTTAAAAAGTCCTCAGCTTTATGGCCTTGCCCCAGATACAGCTGACAATGTGAAACAGGGAAGGAATTCCTGCACTGTACCTAATGTTATTAACACCCTGTAGAGCAGATCAATTAATACTCACGGTTATGGTAGGTATTAAAAACTCTTAAGCTACTTAAAAAAAAACAGAAGTAATTTGGGCATTGGGAGGAAAAAAATGTAATCAGGACCCACATAATGAATTTTTACATTTGTCAGCAAACAGAAACAGAAGGATCAGCCCCTTAGAGCAGATGAAGCAAGAGAAATGAGTGAAAACATATGCAGTTTTAAATGCCATTATGCCCAGAAATGAAACAACTCAAGAAAGTGTTCTGAAAACGTTTCATATACAGAACACTTGGAGACAGCATTCTGGCTACTTGACAGGGCTGTATGTCAGAGCAGGTTAAATGTAACTGGCGGAGACAGCCTGAGGAGAAATATAAGGATTTTCCTAAAGAGGCAGAGATGTTGGAAATAATGCTTAACCAGAAATCGAGAGCAAATAATATGAAGTTTAGATAACTGAACAATTCAGCCTAATCTTTGAGAAACACAGGTAGAGGTCTACCTGGGAGAAAAAGATTTAACATGCATCACGATCAGATGGAATTATTTCTCCAGGTCTAAAATTGCATGCAGAGAAAGTCCAGTGGTAGACAGACGTACCCTGTCATGATACTGTCTACTCTTGGTTATCTTGGTTAGCAGTGTCCAGTTCCACATGGTTGGAACAGCTTGTATCCATGCTGTTGTCTAATGCTTTCAATTGCAAAAGCCACAAACTCAGGCTTGATTCCTACCTCATAAACATCAGAATGTAGTAGGTGTATGTACTCTAATGGTAAGACATGCCAGCCCCGTCCCTAAACATCATACTGATGACCACTTGCATGGTAAAAGGAGAAATAAAAATAAGCAGGCTGAATTTTTCAACAGCTCTTTGAATGGTGAGGATAACAATGGTGAACAGAGGATCAGTTTGGAAACATCAAATTAGTTGATAAATCTTTTAAGTTCAGCAGTATATGGGTGATATATAGGTACAGCACATCAGAATTAAGGCCTCTCCTGTTGCTAGCCTGACAATATTTGGCATTTTTAAGGTGATTAGCATGAAATATGAAACATGCTATGTAGCTAAAAGGCTCTGCAAGTAATCTGCAGTGTTAAGAAACACTCTTAAAAGTGTGTCATTTCTCAATTATGACTTTTTTGACCTGCTCAACTGTACCATAGCAATAATCCAGCAAACATTTTGCAGGTGACAGGCCCAAAGGCATGAGGTATTTTAGCAATGAATTTTTATCTGAAAATACTCATATTAAAGTGAATTTTCATGTTATTAATACCCCAAGAGTCTGAAATTGTGTTGCCATAAAATAGTAATGCAACCTTGGTACCAGGGGACAAACTCACTAATGGAAATGTAAATTCACAGTAACTCACATCCAAGCCTCAGTCTGCTGAGTCAAGTAGTGGTGCTAAATTTTATATTAAAACTGTTCTGATTGAAAGTATCTGCTTATTTCATAGTTGGCAATTTATCACTATCCACATGGACTGAATTTGGATTCATGAGACACAGGGAAGGTGATCTATGTCACCTTATTTTTTAATTGGATTGCTGTATAAAAATCTGAACTTGTCTCTAGCTATGGAAGAAAATACATAAATTCACTAAAATAAAATCAAGTACAAAGTTCATATCTATTCTACACGAACAAAAGTATTGCTCAGGCAATAGTTAAATAAATTAATCACCAAGGCAAGCATTAGCATAGCCATCTATAGTTTGCTTGGGGACCTAATGATAAAAATAATTAATTCAAGGAGCAGAAACCACAAGAAATGGAGTATTAAAAGACAGAAACAAAACCAAGTCAGACAAAAAACCCTAGAAAACCACCCTGGGTTTTAAACAGTACATTAAGTAACTTAGCCAGAAATAAAAGGTAAAATTGTACTAGTGAATGATTAACACTGCGCTTAGCTATTTGTACTGTCACTTCACTTAAACTGATGTGAAAAAACCTAAGTCTGACTGCTTTCCTCCACAAAGAAAATCTCAAGAGAGCACTTTAAAGAACAAAGCACAAGTATACTTAAGCAGCTCTGAGACTGTATTTCAGGTTTCATGCCAAGTCCCAATTCCTCTTCACTTGCCACAAAACCAGAAACATTGTCTGAACCCACCCAAACTGGTTTAATCCCTGATAGTGCCTCCACATTCTTCCATGTGCCCTTTATATCGAAATTCTATATGGAAGACTGTGAGATAAAGAAGACGTAGGTAGTCTCACAAGGGAAGAAAGATTACAGTCACTGTAATAGTCCTTCACAGCCGTACGGGACTCACTGGGACATGCAAGGAACTAAATTACACAGATTAGAGACTTTTGCCAAAATGCACTTTGCTTCGCCTCCACCCCCATCCTAGTTTAGTCATTGTTCTCATTCCACAGCAAAAGGTTTGGCCAAGTATTTTAGACCATGTATTGTTTTCCAGCTGAAAATTTAACACTTGCTGTTCAATTATTGCTTATTCAAACTAATTAGCAGATCACCTAAGACACATGGTAATTTTTTTTCAAATGAATTAGCTTGACTAGTGTAAGAAACTTATTTCCTTTTTATAAGTGTACTACTTCTTTAATAGTCATGCATGCACAAAAAGAGGTTTGTGTATGTTAGTAAAGGAGTAGTTCTACTTTTGATCTCCACAAACCTGTGTCCAGGAGCTCCCCATTTTAAAACAGCAGTGTGAAAAATTCTCCCCTTTATTGATAATTGAATATGTCTATTATTCAATTATTTCACTGTTTTTCCTTATTCTGCATTGTGAAAAATCATCATATGTTTATCCTGGGTTTTTTCCACATAATTGATGACTTTTTGGAGCTGTATGATGAAGTCATCAAAGATAACACAAGGATGGTGAAGAGGAGGAATGTGAAGAATGAACAGAAGTAAAGCACTGTAGCCAAGCATGAGTCATGTACAGTCAGACTCATTTTCCAGAGGTTTATGTTTTGGATAAAGTGAAAGTAATGCACTTTCAAATACAAAACACAAACAACTACAAAAATTCCCATGCAAAGACATGCTTTGAATGAATATCTGCATACTGCAGATAATAATCTGAGTACCATTTAAAACACTGTGGCTCACTTGCAGAATGACATTAATCATCTGATTCCCCATTGCTTCAATTGTGCTAATTTTTTATCTCAAATTTTCACAATGATGGGACAAGACTCTATACAGAAATAAAGTTCAGAATTTGTACACTGATTTCTCCCATTTAGGGACTGTGTTGCAAAGGAACAATGAGATAAGCAAGGCCACCAGGCATTGACTATTTTCAGAATCACAAAAGTATAGACTAGAAAGAAAACCTGGAGAACATCTGGTTCAAACATCTGCTGAAGGCAGAGCTTCATGCTGGATTTTTGAGGGTCTTGACTCTCCCAGATTCTATCACTATTTTGTGTGGTCTACTTCAATGTTTAACTGTTCTCACAGGGAAAATTCTTTTCTTATATCCAGACACAATTTCCCCTGAAGCAACTCATACCTGTTGCCTCTTGTCCTGACATCACATACTCTTGTGAAGAGAGTACCTTCCTTTTCTCTATCGCTACTCTGAAGGTATTGGAAGACTACAATTAAGTTCCACCTCAGTGGCCCTCCTCTAGACTGTCTCCAGTTGTTTCTGTGTTTCTTTTCAGCTGGGAGGGACCAAAACTGGACACAGTTTTCTAAGTGGGATTCCAAGAAGTACCAAGTGGAGGAGGACCATCACATCCCTCCATCTCCTGGATATTTCCCTGCTCCTGCAGCAGTGGATGGTGATGGCCCTTGCTGCTGCCAGCCCCAGTGCTGCTCCTGTGCAGCTTGCTGTACCCAGGGGCCCCAGGGACTTATCTTCAGCCCTGTTGCTCAGGCAGGCAGTGCCCAGCCTGGGTGGCTGCTCAGAATTATTCCATCCCAGTACAAGAATTTACATTTATCTTCGTTAAGCCTCATGCAAATCCCAAGGTTAAACTCTGTGCCTTTTTTCTTACTATAAGAGTAAGTTAACTGTTTTTAGACATAGCTAAACCATCCAGCTTGTTCAGAGAAATAAAGGTTGACATTATTGCAAAAGTGCTTGCCTGTTCCTCAGTTATCAAAGAATTCTGTCTTTTCCCTGTTCTCCATGACAGGTCAGCCAAATCGCAGTGGGCTATGTACAACACTTTCATGCCTCAGGCAGAGCACCTCTGATGTGCAGCTTATTGAAACATAGGATGTGATAACAGAAGCCATTGCCCTTTGAAGGCATCCAGCATACATATATGATAGAGCTCAATCTTTCATCCATAATGGAAAGAAAGGATTTTCTCTGGAAACAAGGAAGCCTATAGATTAACAAAGGCATGACATTTCCCCCCCTTAGATATTGTAAGAATCGAATCGGAGATCTGCCCTCCACACAATCCAAAAGTGAACCAGAACGATAGTAACTTGTACTTTTTCACTGCTTCATTCTCTCCCTTTCAGACCATCTTTCCACATGAGTCATTAAATGAAAGTATAAGCATCACTGGGGGTAACAGCTGCACTTTCCCACCCCTTTCTTCCCCTCTGTCCCACCTCAACTGGGTCTGAGATTGATTCCCTCAATTAGAGAAGTTACTGACTTTATAAGTGTATAAATATTTAACTAATTTTCAGTTTTTCTCCTTGAAAGGCATAAGAAAGTGTTTTTTCACAGTGCAGGTAAGTGAAGGACTTAGTTGCAGCTGGACATCATAGATAATGAAAGTCTGGAAGAGAATCTGTAACATACACAGACACTTAGCCTCTTACTTGAAATACTTTTATTTCAGTGCTGGGAGACAAAGCAATAAAAAATTCCTTGTTCTTTCATCCTGCTCTAGGAATTCTCATTTGTCCACTGTCAGGGATAAGGTTCTGAGCTGATTCATTGCTTCTCCTGGTTTATTAGTGGCCTCCCCTACAATTTTAAGGTTTTGTGCTGTTGGTACAAAATCAAAACAGACAAATTGCAGCTTACAAAGGCATAAAGCTATACATCTTGTAGTTGTATCCAAAAGGCCAGGGTCAAATAGGGTTTTTCTTAAGTATTCAAGCAGGGTCCAAACTCTACAAATGGAAGCCACATCAAGAGAAATTATCTATGTTTGCTCACTAAATCTAACATAGTATTTGAATACAGGTTGAATTCAAATATGAATATCAGTTTTCTAGTTTAAGACTTGAAATAATGTAGTTCTTTTAATATTATGCAATTTTGTACAACTTACTTCAGAAATGACTTGGAGTAGAAACATGTCAATATTATTATGATTAAGTGCATCTCGTTCACCCTGAAATGCTAACACAGCAATTTATACAGAATGCCAAAACTTAACAGCCTTAGGTACATTGCTAATTTCAAAATCAGGTCCTATAAAAATTGTGACAGTTCATTGATTATATTGAACTATTTCAAGATGAGCTCTTTAGGCTGAATTGAAATGATATACTTTCATAAGTACTTGCTGAGTGTAGGACAGAATCCAAGCATTTTTCCTCTCATATTTGTAACACTTTGCTTTATGAATGTGCCAATAGAGAAATTGAGGCAATATTCTAAGAGTTTCATATTTTCTTTCCTTTTATGATAGATGGAGCTCCATAGGGAGATTATTTTATCTTCAGTGTGATATTAGATTAACAATGATCTATCCTTTTCAAGAAAAAATATAAAAGAATAGCATTGATTTGAAATTGTGCCTAGTGCAGATGGTGATCACGCTGACATAACTGCTTCAGAGTTACGGAATAAACTGCAGTCTTAGGATGTAATGCTTGATCAAAATGAAATTGATATTCAAATCCTGGATTTCATTGACAGTTATGGCTCCAAGAAGACTCATTAAAATTCAAGTATTGTCTTAAAAATCTGCCTAATTCTTTTGAGACTTGTTTTGAGCAAAGTAAAAATCTCAAAAATATGAAGCAGTCACAAATTCTTTTCATGGTAGATCAAATCTAGCATTATCTTCAACTGAACATTGTAAAGTCATTCAAATTCTAGAGAGCAAACTGATCCATGAAAGCATCTGGTTACTAAGTCTGAAAATTTAATTTATCATATTAAATACTGTGAAACTAAAAAGTTCAGGAGACTATATGAAGCAGATGCAGACACTCCTGTGCTTTATTTTAGCTTCTGTATGATCCTGTACTAGATTTTAGAAGTAGTAACATTGCTTATTCCATCATTCAATCAAAAGACAAGAAGTTCAGAATTTTCCTGCATATGATAGGGTCAGAGAACCATTTAGATTGGAAAATGCCTTTAAGATCATCAAGTCAAACTGTAAATCTAAGACTTCCAAGTCCACCACTAAGCTGTCTTGCTAAGCACCACATCTATATGTCTTTTAACTACTCACAGGGATAGTGATGTTGCCGTTTCCCTAGGCAGCCTATTCCAATGCTTGACAACCCTTTCCATGAAGAAATTTTTCCTAACATCCAATCTAAACCTCTTCTGTTGACAACTCTTCTGGCACAACTTGAGGCCATTTCTTGGTGGCCTCTTCTACAACCTCCTTTCAGGATCTTGTAGGGGGGCAAAAAGGTCCCTCCTGAGCCTCCTTTTCTCCAAGCTAAACACCCCCAGCTTTCTCAGCCTGTTCTTATAACACTGGTGCTCCAGACCTTTCATCAGCTCTGTTGCCCTTCTCTGGACATACTCCATCACCTCAATGTCTTTCTTGTAGTGGGGGAGGGGCAGGGACAGAAATAAATACAGGATTTGAGGTGTGACCTAACCAGTGCTGAGTACAGAGGGGCAATCACTGCCCTGGTCCTGCTGACCACACTATTGCTGATACATGCCAGGATGCTGTTAGCCTTCTTGGCCATCTGGGCACACTTCCAGCTGTCAACCAGCACCCCCAGCTCCTTTTCTGCCAGACAGCTCTCCAGCTACTCTCCAGCCAGTGATACTGCATGGGGTTGTTGTGATCCACGGGCAGGACTCAGAATTTGACCTTGTTGAACCTCGTATCATTGGACTCAGCCCTTCGATCCTGCCTGTACAGATCCCTTTGCAGAGCCTTCCTACCTTCCAGCAGATCAACACTCCCAAATGACTTGGTGTCATCTTGATTGAGGGTACACTCCATTCCCTTGTCCAGATCATCTATAAAGATATTAAACAGGACTGTTCCCAACACTGATCCCTGGGAAACATCACTACCAAACTCCATTCATCACCACTCTCTGGGCCTGGCCATCCAGACATGTTTTTTACCTAGTGTACACCTGTCCAAGCCAAGAGAAGCCAGTTTTGTCCGGCAGAATCCTGTGGGAAAGGGTGTCAAAGTCTTTACTGAAGTCTGGGAAGACAACATGCACAGCCTTTCCCTCATCCACTAACCTGGACACACTCTAATAGAGGGAGATCAGGTTGGCCAACAGTACTTGCCTTTCATGCACCCATGCTGGCTGGGCCTGACACCCTGGTTGTCCTGCACATGCCACATGATGGCACTCAAAATACTCTGCTCTGTAACCATCAATCCTCAAATTCTCCAGTAACACTACAGAAATAGGG
>NW_008665169.1:6374-7860 GCF_000695815.1 Acanthisitta chloris | reverse complement strand
TGTAAATGTAAGCCTAAATAAAAATCATGTTTAAATGCTATAGATATATTCTCTTTCCAAATAGGATAATCAGCCTCAGATATAAAGGATAATAATAAAGTTTTATAGCTAATATATATATTTAATATTTCATTCTAATCTTCATTATGTAAGGGTTAACATCATCACAGGAATCCTTATTATCTCTCATTCTTCCACCCTTATTTTCTTATTTGCTTTCCTAGTGTGCAACTATGTTTTAGGCAAATAATTTCATGGACTTATGCACAGATCCTTTTTCCTTAAAGGTACAGTTAATTTAGAATGTCCCCTCAAGGTACGTTTGCAGTTACAATTACCCCTTTTATTCTGCATTTGCTTGCACTGACAATAGACAGTCTCATCTGTCATTCTGCCTCCCAGGCACCTAACTTTGTTATGCTTCTCCAGTTCTTCATAACCTTCTCTTCTACAGTAGTCACAAGTGATTCCTTATCATCTAATCACATGAACCAAATGTTATCAAAACAGTCTGAGGAGGGGGAGAGAAACAGATGTCTTGTCTGACTTTTTTTTCTAAACATCAAATTGGTTAATATGAAGAAATATCTATTTTTTTCCTATCACATTTTTGCATCATAATATAAAACTACAGCAGGGTCTTTACAGCCCTGTCCTATTTTGGATATTTTCCCTAGTTTAGATGTTAAAGATTCTTTTTCTTTTTTAGCTGCAATGAAGTTTCCAGTCACCTGCACTATGTTCCACTACCACCACCATCATCCTGTGTTTCTGAGCAACACACGGTGTCAGGGATGCACCAGCTGCCCTCTGCAGTCCCCTATATACAGAAAAAGTATTGAGTAAAAAGATTATCAGCTGCTTGTTTACTGTGACAGTTACCAATTTATAAATGGAACCTGCCACTTCAAAAGCATCGGGCAGAGTCACAAACAGCAAGCACTGATGAGAGAGATAACAGGGTGCATAAGGCTGGAGAAAAGATCTTTGTTAGCAGTGACAGCCACAAGAGGAAGAAAGTGTGATTACTGCTCTTTAATAGTTTGGTCTTTACAGAACAAGATACAGGGACTGGTGTTACACTTCTGTAATCAGTAGCTTGTCACATACACATTAACTTCTCAGAAGTACTGATTTTGCTAAGCTGTGGGTATGCCTGCTCACAAAACAAGCGTGATGGTTTGGTTAGATTGTCACAGACTGGTACAGAAAACTGGATCAGTTTATTCTGAAAGAAAACCCAACCAACCAAAAAAATGAAATAACAAATCCCAACATTCCAAACAGATTCAAACAGACAAGAAAGATTAATAGAAAGCTCTCAGAAATACAAGGTAATTCTTATCCTAAGAAAGTGCTAAGACATGTTGTCATACTTACCTTTGCTCTAAAAGCAGAAATAAAACAACAGGAACTCATCCTATGATTACACTGGAAAAAAAGGTGAATTACAACAAAAATTCATAGCTGTCCAAAATGGTCACAA